>NC_087473.1:16411561-16609061 GCF_036321535.1 Camelus dromedarius
CCAACTATCAAAGCGAAAGGCTGATGCCAACCCCTCCTCTTGCTCGTGAGGTTTTCCTCAGATTTATCAGCTGGTGGTCATCTGGTCATCTGTCCCTGAACTGAGGCTCCATCGCACTGTATCTGTAACTTTCTTAAATAACGTATTACTTGCTAAAACCACTTTTATCACTGTGATTTATGTACACGTCTCACCTGCAGCCACTAAGCTACTTCGGAAACTAACAGACCTTCGTCGGGAGAATGAATGGTCGGGGGAACCGATGCATGAAATGCAGTCTGCAACTCCATCTCGAGAGATGCTATCATCTATAAAATAACATAAAAACAACTCTACACACAGGCCATAACCTCGTGGAAATACGACAAAAGCACATAGTCTTCATGTACAGGAATACAAGTTTTCATTCCTCAGTCATCAAAAATAAGACTAGCTCAGAGAGCAGGTTAGTCCTGTTCCAATTAAACACCCCTGTTCATTCATGTCACCCGTGCTGAGTATTGGTCGTGTATCCTGCACTGGCGAGCTACCGATGACAACGGAAGGAAGGGGTATGAGCGTCTAGTGAGGGTGTCCAGACAGCACTGAATTGGAATCCTTTTGACCTGCATTCCAAGTAACCAAAAGCATAAGGAAAGCTCCCTGCCCCCAGGCACTCAGAATTAAAAAGAATTTAAAACACTCAGATGTGCACATGAGGATGTAAACAGAAGCGTAAGGTTTCATAAGCTACATGTCGCCCCTGGGATGGGTAACAGATCACCCTTTCCCTGCTCCTTTGGCTAAGGCCCGGTATGACCCAGCCTTACTCCACTGCTGGCAGTGTGCAGGGTACGTCACCTGCTTCTCTTCATTCCCAGCACGACTGAGGAGGGTAAGTGGTTGGGAGGGTGGAAGGAGCTAGAAGAACAACAAGAGAGCGAGCACACACTGGCCAACTCCTTCCAAGCCTTGCCCTCTTTGAAAACATTTCCTGGGCACCACTGGCCGACTGAGGCTCTTTTCTTGCTGTATGCACCACTAGTATCTTGTGCCAAGAAATGTCAAATCTAATGGGTCTCCTTCGGCTTCCTGCCACCAACTGCTTACCCAGCCACACAACCCCCTATCCAACAAACCAGCAAACCATCACCCAACAACCCACCCAACCAAGCAACCAGGCACCCATGCACCCAACCATCCATCCAACCAATCACCAAATCACCCACTCACCCAACCAGCCACCCACCCAACCAACCAACCAGCCACCCACCCACCCATCCACTCAACCAACTACTCACCCAACCAATCACCCAACCAACCACCTACCTACCCAACCCAGTGACCATGAGCTCCTTCAGGGAAGACACTCCATTTCATATTTATTTTTGCCTCTAGCCCAGTATCAGGTACACAGCTCAATCAGTATTTTATAAACTAATGGAGGAAAACATTCCACCATTATCCTTTCACAACTTTGTAGGTAAACTCTGATTTCCTGAGTCCATGGTAATCTGTGAAACGTCCGTATGAGAGAATAACCAAGGAGCTATAAAGCACTTTATCTCTTTACAGTAGCAAAATTCAATGGTCACGTGCTTTCCTACGTCTTACATGTGTTCTTGCTTTATCAGGCAGCCCCCACTGTCTGGGACACCACGCTTCACCTCTTTGCATGGTCACTTCCACTCATCGTCCTCCAACCAACCCACATCCACTGCAGATCTGGGTGGGTGTCTTAACCCTTAGCACCGATGTGCCCTCTGAGATATCTCACCTAAGTCTTTGTGAATTGGGTCACATTTACTATAGTTAGATATGTATGTCTGGTATTCGCCGACTCTGTCCTATACAAGCAGCTTGGGGTCAGTAGCTGGGTCTTACCTGATATCCCCAGTGACAGGCCTGATCCATTTTGGCAGTGGCTTAGTTAATGCTGTGTCAGGAATCAAGCATCAGCCCAAGGTGCTACAGCAGACTGGGGTGGGCAGAATCATGACCTCCCAAAGCTGTCCACGTCCTCAGCCCCCAGGTGACTGTAAATATGTCACCTTCCATGGCAAAGGGGACTGTGCAGATATGATTAAGTGAAGGGTCGAGAAATGGGACCATTACTGCAGACGATCTGGGTGAGCCCAATATAATCACAAGGGTCCCTGGAATTGCAGGCAAGAGGGTCCGAGCAAGTGAAAGAGATGAGATTACGGGAGCAGAGGCCAGAGAGAGAGAGAGAGAGAGAGAGAGTACGGTCTGAAGGCACTGCATTGTCAACTTTAGAAATGGGAGAAAAGGGCTCTGAGCCGAGGAATGGAGGTGGCCTCCAGACGCTTGAAGAGGCAAGGAAAGAGACTCTCCCCTAGAGCCTCCAGAAGGACGCAGCCCTGCCGTCACCTTGATTTTGGACAAGTGAGGCCCGTTTCAAACTTCTGACCTCTAGAACTACAAGTTAATACTCCTGTGTTGCTTTAGGCCAGGACATTTGCGTTCATTTGTTACGGTGGCCGCAGGGAATGGTTACATGGAGGGTGGACGGGGTCTTGCTTCAATCAGCTACATGGTATGGAGCTGCATGTACATTTGGGGGACAACGCCCTAAACTCTAATGTCTTGACACAGGATGTGTGCTCTTAAGTTCTGTGGGGACCATTCCAGAAATGGCCACATTGGCCATCTGACGTTTCAGTGCGCGTGACCCAACAAAGTCCTACATGTTTCAAGTTGCAGAAGAATAACCCCATGCCTCCGAGATCCAGGAAAAGGTGACCATGGGGTGAGCTGGGGGTGGGGTGGGCAGAGCTGAGCCCCATGGGCATTTCCCACCTGGACAGACTTCTCACCTTTATAGATTCCATTACTGCCTCCGTGAACTTCTCCTCTGATGCTCATCTCCTCTACGTGTGCTCCTTGGTCCGAGGAGAAGTAGACGAAGGTGTTATTAGCCAGTTTCAGCTCATCCAGAACATCCAAGATCTGCCCTGAAGGGGAGAAAGTATTCAATTTGAAAACAGTGCAGTCTTCACAAAAGAAAGGGAGGTTGTTTGCCCTCATTGACTTGTCCATTAATTTCTTCTGGTGAGGAGGGGACAGTCTTGCACGCTGAGCTCTCCCGTGCTGCTCCTGACAGGGGGTGCAGCCTAAAGAGGAGGACCAAGGGTGCCAGGCCTCTTGCATCAAGAAGACGCAGTCATTGAATAAAGTATCGTCGCTAAGTATTATCTGAACCTCTAGGCATGCTGGGGTGATTCTGTAGAGAGATTGAATAAAGGATTCTAACAGAACCAGGCTTGCCGATCATGAGTCCTTGGAAAAAGATTCTGGGTTGCAGCTGCTGTCCATGGTCCTGAAGTTATAAAGCTGTCTACTGGTTTTCCTTACTGACCGGGAGAAAACCCGACCCAGCAGTGTTCTTCTCCCACGAACAAATATCCCTATAAACATTTTATGATGAATGAACGATCTGTTTTAATATTTACCATAGACACCCATATCTAAAACTGCCCATCACGAGTATTGATACTCCTCATGCTTTCCTCTTCCTTGTCCTCACCTTCTCCACCCACCTTGTCCTCACCTTCTCCACCCACCTTGTCCTCCCCCTGCACCCACCCCGTACACCCACATTGTGTACGAACCCCCACTTCACAACCCTTCAAAACAACGATTCCAGCCACAACAATGAGAACAACGCCTCTCATCTGTCAAACACTCTCTACGTGCGAAGGACTTTATTCCGCGTTCTCCTGTTTAGGCGACACTGACCCTCACAAGTAAGGAGTATTGGCTCCATTTTACAGGTGACAGCCACAGTGCTCCCAGACGGTACATGACCCGCTCACAGCCACACAGTTAGGAAGTGGGAGACCCAGGAAAAAAGAATTAAATCTGATTCCAAATCCCACAGTCTCAAACCTCACGTAGTTAAGTGGATGAAGTCATTGAGAATCACACAGGAATGAAAAAGACATTCAGGAGAGAAATCAGATTTACCTCCTGGAAGACCCACGGATAGCCGCTGCCTTCTTCAAATTAACCCAGGAAGAAGGGATGTGAGTTAAGCAAGATGACTTCGTTCACTGTTAAATGTGGATCAGGGGCACAAGGGAGTTCACTGCACTTTTCTATTTCTATTTATGCCTAAAATTTTCCATAAGGAAAAAAACCACCACCAACCACAGAAGCCAGGTGAAGACTGAATCACGGGCCAAAACGTTATCTCTGATTAGGAAGCTACTATCATCCTCTCTCAAATCAGAAGGCAATGATGTCCAAACTAGAAGAAAAAAATGTATAATTTACACAGAGATCTATGTACTCATATGCTGCTCCTTTAACTCAGTCAGTTCATGCGCACAGTCATAGTGTGAGGTATTAAAGGGTCTGACTTTGTTTTTTTTTAATTGAATTATAGTTGACTTACAATGCAGTGTTAATTTCTGGTGTACAGCACAGCGATTCAGTATCCATATGTATACATTTTTTCCGTATCTTTTTCATTATAGGTTATTACAAGATATTGAATATAGTTCCCTGTGCTGTACAGTATAATCTTGTTGTTCATCTATTTTATGTATAGTAGTTTGTATCTGCCAATTCAAACTCCTAATTTATCCCTCCCCCATCATTTCCCGTTTGGTAACCATATGTTTGTTTTCTATGTCTGTGAATCTGTTCCTGTTGTGTAAATAAACTCATTTACATCACATTTTAGATTCCACATATAAGTAATATCATGTGATATCTGTCTTTGACTTACTTCACTTAGTATGATAATCTCTAAGTCCTTCCATGTTGCAGCAAATGGCATTATTTCATTCTTTTTTTAATGGCTGAGTAGTATTCCACTGTACATACATTCACCACATCTTCTTTATCCCACTTATCTGTTGATGGACATTTAGGTTGTTTCCCTGACTTTGCCTTTTGATGTTGGACTACTAAGAGCTTTTAATCCTCACCTCTGCCTTTTCCACTTGTCCCCAGTAAGCTAATATGAAAGCTTGGGGGTTGGTTCCCTCCTTCAGTGTCTGTGGGAGGTGCTAACTACGCCAGTTCCTGCCTCCATGCAGGAACCCACATCCAAGATCCAGCTCCCACCCACCATGAAAGCTGACTCTGTCTCTTTTCCATCTCTCTCAAGCTATCTTCGGACCATTTTAGGAGCTGCCCTGTTCCTCCCAGAAAGCCTCACTCTGTGAGTTACAACCCTTTCCATAGCCTCTTGGCGTGGCTGTGGCATAACTAGTTTAGATGTGGGACCCACACTGCGGGTGGGGTCCATCTCGTCACTGTAGGATAACCACAACAACTGGACTTCTACAAGGACACCAGGTACCCTCTGCAGCAGAAACAGTAACTGCACATGGGGACACCTGGCAGGTAGGTCATATGCCAGTGAAGGCAGGCCCTCCACCCCGGGGTTGCACCCTCACCGCCATGGTCCAGAAAAGGCATAGAAGTCTGCAGGGTCAACCCTCCACGGAGGTGGCAGAGATGATTTCCGACGCAGAAGCAAGACCCAAGTCAAGTCATTTGTTCCCAGACATATTTTTTGCTATTTGATTGCAAATGCCACAGGCCAGAGTACGTTCAATCTTTCTCAGTTTTTTTTTTTAACTCATATGACAAACTCCTAGAAGCCACGCCATATACATAAATGTCATACTCAGGACCGAGGAATGAGACACACAGGGCCACTTTAGAGCGTTGTCTCCCACGATAAATCATCGTCGGGCAGACATTTATTGCCGTGTTATTCGGTCCAGCTAGGCAAACCACCTGTGCACTCGGGCTTGGGGTAATTTGACTCTGACACTAATTTCAGGTTTATCACTTTGAAAATGGTAATTAGTTTAGTGAGTTGACAAAGGGAGAGGCAATAACCACTAACACCCCCACTTACACTTTGAAGGGAAAATGCCCCTTTTGGTGCGTATAACAATTTCTAAGTAGAATAACACGGATTAGGCAGACAGCAGAGGATTGAAGATCTTACTTCCTTGTAATTGGTCTTTTGCAAATGGGCATACAACCATGCACCTCTATTGCAAATGAAATTCACCTTTCATATATACAGAAGTGTTTCAGTACACAGAAGTGCTGAAGAAATGTCTTTTTTTTTTAAATTGAGGTATAGTCAGTCACAATGTGCCAATTTCTGGTGTACAGCACAATGTCCCAGTCATGCCTTTTTTAAAACATGTGGCTTCCATGATAACTCCTGTGGACATAAAGGTCTGTACACAAATATTTATGGCAGGTTTATTTATAATTGGCAAAACCTTGGCAGTAACCGGGGTGTCCTTCAGTAGGTGAGTGGATAAACTAACTGTGGTCTATCCAGAGAATGCAATATTATTCAGTGATACAGAGAAATGAGGCATCAAGCCGTGAAAGGATATGCAGGAACCTTTAAATGCATATCATTAAGTAAAAGGACTCACCCTGAGAAGGCTACACACTGCATGATTGAACTCTGTGACACTCTGGAAAAGGCAAAACCATGCAGACTGTAAACAAACAAACAAACAAACAAACAAACAAAAAAAAACCCAACGGTGGTTGCCAAGGGTAGGATTTTTAGGGCAGTGAAAATATTGTGTATGATATTGCAATCATGATACATTTGCCCAAGTGCATAGAAGGCACAATTCAAATAGTGAACTCTGATGTAAACTATGCATTTTAACTGATAATAATGTATCAGTGTTGGGTCTTTAATAGCAACAAATGTCCAGCCCTAACACAAAGGGAATGTAGGCAAACTCTCTGTACTTTCTACTCTCTTTTTCTGTAAACTTAAAAGTGCTAAAAAAAATTGTCTACTAATTTTTTAAAAAATGCCTTTCAAAGACACTGTTGGCTTGTACACTTCCTCATCCACGCAGTCAACACGTGTTTGTGAGAAGCCTCCCGCCCGCGGGCTACAGACTGGGGCACGTGGGGTGTCAGGGACAGTGTTTGCTCCCAAAGCCACCTGGGCACCCTTGTCTTTTCCCAAGCCACCTCCATCTCCTGGTTGCAGTTTCCCCTCCAGGCTGTTCTCATCTCCAGACGAACCTTCACCTGCATTCACTACCCACGTTCCTTCTACTAAAATGCATAAGGCATCCTTCCCCATCGTAACACTACCTCCCTAGGGATTCCTCCAAATTCCTAGATTTCAAATGACCACAATGGTTTATTTGCCCCCATCCATTTTTCTGATTCACTGCCAAGACTGGCAACTTGTATCATTTTCATCAGAAGCACCTTATACCCCCGGGCGGAGCTTCATAGAAGAGAATTTAGACGAGGCCACTATGCAGGTACACGTGGTGGAAAAGTTGGCTCCATCTGTGAATAAAGTGTCAGATTTCTGATTTTTTATTCATTCTTTCTCTCTCAAGGGATACAGTCTGGAATCCCATACCGTTTGGATCTCATGCCGGAGTCTCACTCGGAAAGCTCATGAACCATCCCATTTTTCATGAGATTGATCCCATAAAAGCCTAACGTATTTCTCTCCTAAAAATTCTGCCCAGAAACCTCCTGTGGCAACAAATACTGCTGTATTTATTCTTGCTTTCAGATCAACACATGGCACGTCAGGGGTCCGCCAGTATTATCTTTCAGTAAGGTTCTCAAGGTATAATGATACCAATTTATACAGGATGATAGTTTTGAATTACCAGGGCCGGGCTGCAGGATAGCTGATAAATGAAATGTTTTATTTCCAGAGCTTTCTCATACGGTTCCTGAGATGAGACAAATGCAGAAAGCAAGCCATTTCAAGGGCACTTTGTTATTTAACCGGCGACAACGAGGGCGAGTGTGATGGGAAACAAACGAGGGCTAGCTGGCCAGTGTTCCGTCGTCCTCACAGAGAAAACGTGCAGATGTGAAAATCGGGGTCCTACGTCCTTCAGGTCTGAATGTGGGTTGCAGAGGAGGCCTGGGTTCTGGGGAGTTTGTTCACTCCATTGATTCAGGTCCCAAGCAAGTACTGAGACAGCATTTGGGGTCAGCACTGGGACGTGCCACGCGGGAGGGAGCAGGGTTTCGGACGCACAGGTAGGACCTCGGTCTTGCATGAGGTGTGATCACGTAGCATTAAATGCTCAGGCTGTGGCTCTTGGGTCCTGAGAGAAGGAGACCTGGTTTGAGTCCTGGGTGGCTGGCTTGCTCACTGAGGTCCTTCGTGTCTAAGTCGCAGATGAGAATGTAGAGCAGCAGAGAGTTGCCACGAGAAAATCAGGGAGGAGAAATGCGCTCAGAACTCTGAGCGCAGGACTGTGAGTGTTCAGTGCAGCCAAGCTCTTCAAAGGATGTAAAAAATCAGCTTGCCTTTTAGAAAGAAGACTTGCTATTTCAACAGATTTGACTTTTCTCTTTTCTTCTACAATGTAGGTCGGCTCAGACAAAATATGGAAGCAAAATGCTGTGACGTGCCTACCCCTTGGGATGCGTCAAGCTCATGAGGAAAAAAAAATCTTCTGAAGCAGCCACCCACCATGAGCCATTAAGAGAGAATTCCACCTACTCAACGTAATTCTGGGGAACACAGGAAATCCTAAAAAGCTCCTCTGAAACTATTTTTAGTAAGTCCTTCCTGTGATCAACAGGGGAACGACGGGATGGAAATATTTTAAGGATTTTAAGGTAAAGGAGAGCGCCCATTTGCAGCACGAGGTGGTAGCGCCGACTGTCCACGGGGCACGGAAAACGCCAGGCGCTGCTCCGGGAAGCAAGCATCACTCTATGATTCGATGCTGTCCTGCGTCGGTTGCCGACTGGCATATAGAAATTCCGCTGTCACTGGCCCTAGAAGGGCAATTCCTTGTCAGCTTACGGGGGGTTAGAAGCAAAACCGCCACGCCACATATCAGGACGTGTGGTTAACGCACACACAGATTTAATGTCTCTGGTTGGGAGCAATGCCCCTGGCGTGCAGGTAAACTCAACCCTGTACTTCCTCCCAAAATAAACGTTTGAGATTTCCAAAACTGCAGTCCTGATCTTCTCCATTACAAGGAGCTCAAGGTTATCCCCCAGATGGGACATTTGAAAGCATATGAGTAATCTACAGTATAAAGTCAAGTTGAAAACCTTGTACCTAAAAGGAAAAACAAAAAACAAAAAACAAGACACGGCCGAAAATAATAAAAGTCCTAGGATTGAATTATTTATCTGCATTCCATGAGCTGGTCAAGATATAAAAATGATGTGCTGGTGTCTGCGGTGTGTGTTGGGCACACAGCTGGTGGCGTTTGACACAGTTTTCATTTGTTATTTGATTCCAGGATATTTTTAAACAGAAGCAAGCAAAATACTGTAATAGTGAATAGAAGATGGGGTATTTTAGAAATAGACTCATGGACACAGAAAACAAATTGTGCTTACCAGAGGGGGAGGTGGAAAGAGGAACAGATTAGGGGTTTGGGATTAATAGATACAAACTACTATATATACATGTATATATATACACACACACACACACACATATACATATATACATATATAAAATAGATTTTTAAAATGTAGAATGGATCCTGCATGCAAAAGAAATTTTGCAAGCCAGTAGAAGGTGGTTCTAGCATACTATTGTATAAGTAAGCATGTTTGTATACTTCTTGGATAAAAATATGAATTGATAACTTATGTAGCTAGTCTGATTAAATAAATAGGAAACCAAAACTAATAAAAAAATAAATAAAATAGATAAACAGCAAGGGCCTACTATATAGCACAGGGAACTATATTCAATTCCTTGTAATGAGCTGTAATGGAAAAGAATCTGAAAAAAATACATATAAGTAAAAAAAAAAAAAAAAGACTTGGCGTTTTGTGTTAACTCTATTTGGCTGCAACACAACTGTTGCATGAGGTACAGTTTGGGACCCATTTACTCAGATGCCCCCCCAAGACACAGGGTCCAAGGAGGCACCGAAAATGAAACTCCTGCAGGATGGTTTCAGGAACGGAGGGAGGGGGAGCAAGCGGGTGCTTACAAGCAACTTAACATGTAATTTTTAAACATGGTACCTAAACACAATAAACAGATCATTAGGGTGATCAGGGTAAGTAAGAAACAGGAAACAGCAAGATGGAAATGTTGCCGGAGTATGGACGCCCTTTCCTTCCCTTTGCTTCCCTTCCCTGTTGGGTTTGCTCCCATCTGAGTCCACACCGTTTCCAGGAAGTCCACCTGATTTTGTGTTGTACTTGGTTGGATGATGATGTTCTGATCTCCTCCACCAAGCCTATCTCCACCCTCACCCCAGCCATAATGTGTGATTTATCCCGCTGCACCGGCGTCTGCTCGCACCATCTGGGATACCTTCACGGCTCTGCTCAGCTATCTTCTCGGACTGACAATATCTTGTGTGTGTGTGTGTGTGTGTGTGTGTGTGTTTTCTTTTCTCCCCCTAGGGTGTTACCTTGGCTGGAAATAATTTAAATAACTCCAACCAGTTCTCATTCTCACCCAGCACACCGGTGCTCTCCCGCGAACAGAGAAGGACAGTGTCACTGACCATACAGTGTGTCTAGGGGAACACTTGAAGTCAGTGTGCCTGCGAGTCCGAGGAAGGGTCTGTGGTCAGGGCTTCCCCAGGGTTACCACGATCACAGTGGGCTGGCTGACCCGAGCAGCGGGCCATCAGACCGGCAGGAAGTCTTTGTAAAGGGCAGCGCTCAGAGTGAACACGCAGTCTCTTGATCTGGCCACGCCACTGTATTCGCCAGACCTGACTGTCTTGTGGAAAAGAAAGCTTGCAGATTCCGGGGCAGCCGTTTCCTGTCTGGAGTGGCCACTGGTGTAACTTGCTCTGTGACGGAGTATGGCGTTGCCTGCACGCCCCCGGGGCAATTCCTCTGATTGAAGCCAGTGCTGGAAACAGACCTGCCAGAGCTTCTCCAGCAGTGGGAGAGATGGCCATACGCTTCCCACCCGAGCTGGGCTGTGAGCAGAGAAGGTCTCGAGGCCACGGACAACGATCAAGGTAATTAACCCCTTCAGAACACTCTCATTTATGATGCTCCACCACATCGTCCATACTCCTTATTTCAGGACTAGATTTTTTTTTTTTTTTCATTGGACATTCTACCATCTCTAAAGCTGAAGATACAAAATGGAAAATTACGCTTCCCTTTGGAGACACCTTGTACAAGAATCACGGGTTCCACTCACACACGACGCTCAAATTAAAACCCAGACACGCTGACTAACACCGCACACCAAGCTTCTCTCTCATGCTTGGCTCTGAATCCAGGTGGCCTAACTCTGGGATGATGTGTTAACTTCACGGGGGAGAGCTCAGGCTCTGAGATACAGGTCAGCTTTTCCCCCAAGAACCTAAATACCAAGGCTGTGGGCAGATGGGCTGTTCCAAAAACTGGGAAGTCCAAAGGGGACATCTCAAACACACACGGAAATACTGCTAATAATATAAAAACCCATGAGACACTGCAAATCTGTGTCTTCTGTTCCATCACAGACTTTTTTTCCCATTTATGATTTTTCTGCTCAAAATAATGGGGGCATATGCGCATTGTAAGCAAAGACGCTTTGCCCACCTGTGAAAGGGATAATAATAATAATAATAATAATAATAATAAAATGGCAGCTAGCACTTATCAGTCCCTGCATTCCAGGCACCGTGCTGACTACTCTAAATACGTAACTTCATTTGAACTGATTGGTTAATTCAGCTAATTCGAGCAGGTGCAGCACACCTCTGCAGGGGGATTTTGTTTTTCCTTTTTCAGTTTTATCATGTAGACTTATTATAGTTTGACTGCACATACACATTATACACTGCAAGGGGATTGCTGCATGTGGCTTCTAGACAGACCCTAATTGGGTCATGACTCAAAGGCAACAGGTATTCGTGTACTCCTGACCCTGAATTTGGACCTCCTCCTTCAAATATATACACTGGTTCTCAGTGGAATATTATTTGAGCATTGCTTTAACCCCATCTCTCGAATCCTAACGTATCTTTTCTTTCTGGGCCTGGAAACGTTTAACTAGCAAATTGAATGTGCTCATTAGAAGGGGTTGAAGGTGGAGGGACTATTACCCAAAACCCCCCTGTGATTCCCCCATCTGCATCCTCCAGTTCCCTGCATCCACTGTTCAGTTCTGAACAAAGACACCTTCAATATGTGCGGCAAAGTCGGGGACACAGGAGTGGACAGAAATCTAGCTGGAAGGAATAACACACATATCAAAGGCTTTTAAATTTTAGCTGCTGTTAGCCAATAATTGTCTACTACTACTGTGGTGATGGTCTTTATTGCTATGTTACTATAAATCTTGTTAATAATGTTTGAATTAATAGGGCAGCTTGATTCCATGATAATTTACAGTATTATCTTCTTTTTTTTTAATTGAAGTAGAGTCACTTTACAATGTTGTGTCAATTTCTCATGTATAGCATGATAGCTCAGTCATGCATATACACACATATATTCATTTTCATTTTCTTTTTCATTGTAGGTTACTACAAGATATTGAATACAGTTCCCTGTGCTACACAGTATGAACTTATTGTTTACCTATTTTATATATAGTAGTTTGTATCTGCAAATCTCAAGCAGTATTATCTTCTTTATGGAAATTATTTACGAAAGAGTTTAGAGTTTACAGCCCCGCGAATGGACCTAGAGATGATCATAGTCAGTAAAATGTCAGACAGAGAAAGAGAAATATCATATGATATCACTAATAGGTAGAATCTAAAAAAAATGATACAAATGAACCTATTTACAAAGTAGAAATAGACCCACAGACAGAAGACAAATTTATGGTGACCAAAGGGGAAAGGGCTGGGGGAGGGATAAATTAGGAGTCTGGGATTAACAAATATACACTACTATATATAAAATAGATAAACAACAAGGACCTACTGTACAGCACAGGGAGCTATATTCAATATCTTATAATTACCTATAATGAAAGAATCTGAAAAAGAATTCAGTATATATATCTGAATCACTTTTCTATACACCTGAAACTAACACAACATTGTAAATCAATGATACTTCCATAAAAGAAACTATTCATTTTAAATTGAGACGTAAATTCAAGGTAAAAAAAAAAAAAAAAAAAAACCACTTCAGACCCAAGACCATGAAATTAAGCTTTGGGCTTTGCAAAAATGGTAATGTGGTTACAGAGTTTATAAAACTCAGAGGTTAATGATTTATAAGATTAATTAATTTAGGGAATGAAAATCAATATTCTACATGATGAATTTCCAACTAAATCTTACGGCCAAATTTTGGGTCGAGAGAATTGCACTGGTCCTGCTCCAGTGTCCTCCCCACCCATCTTAACTTTGTAGTGTCTGCATTTCTGGGCTGAGGCTGCAAAAACCTCTTCACTATTATGTGACATATACAGATTTCCTGGGAACTCCCACAGAAAGGGGGGAGAACTAGAAAACATAAATATGTATATTTTTCCCCTTTATTCTAGCTGCCCTATCATCGGATTTTCTGATACCTTGATTTACCTTCAGCCTTCCAGATGTGCGCACCTAACGCGCAGAGATAAAATCAAGTATAGGTTATGGAGAAAAAAAGTTGCACTTTGGAAGACAGAGACTCAATGTGACAAGCAAAGCATTTAACACGCATGCAGTTGAGAGCAGAGCCCAGGACTGACCATGGCGTGCGTCGGGTGTGTGGACTTGCTGGACAAATGGATGGGGCAGGGGTCATGGAGGAACAGAGCAGAAAAGAACTTCAACACTGCCACCCATACAAGCTTGAGGAAGCGGGACAATTAAACGGCTCTAATCTTTAGGTCCTCTGTGGCCCTAACTTGCCTTTGTCTTAACCACATTTTCTTGGCAATGGCTCTGGGTTAGGAACTCCACCTCTTTACTCTCAAAAAAGTCCTGAATAAAGAAGCCTGATTAATGTGTATGAGGGACTCATGGCCAGCAAGCAAGAGTGGTTCAACTCTGAGACTCCAGGACGCAGCCCAAGGGCGGAGATGTCTGATCCTGCAGTGCAGACGGCAACGGAGGGCCAACAGGGTTGGCGGAGCTGATCTCCACGGTTTAAGTAGCCAACAATCTGGAAGTCTTTCTTCTCCCTCCTCAAACAACGGCAAGCCCTACACCCTCTCCCACGGTTGCTTTCAGAGCAGAATGAGAAACCAACGCCAGACAGCAGACCTGACCCTGACCAGTGACCCCCACCTCCAGTCCACCTAGGCCTGCCTAGTTTCAAAGGAAGAAGAGCCATCCTTTGGAGGAAGAGACACTTCACGTGGGACTCTGGAGCAGAGCTGCGAGCAAAGGGATTGAAAGCTTTCTCCCATGAGAATAAAGAAGACTTGCAGGCAGAACAAGGTCGTGCGATACAGAGCTGTGGCCGAAAGCCAGTGGAGGCCGCGTGCAGAGCCACGATTCGCCAAGGGGCTTCCTGGCTTGTGGGCAGACAAGGGGTGCGCATGTGTAGGGCACGACCTGGAGTTCTGTGCAGGCAGGTGCAGGCACACACACCTGCAGGGGTGTGTGGACTCCACCCTGGGGTGTCATCAGTGCTCACCACACCTGTGGATGTCCTCAGTCTATTTCTCCTGCCCTGGCCAACGTGCCCTTTCTTGTAACCCCAGCTGAAGGGACGGCTCCCTCTGTGGCCATGATGTCTGAGCAAGCCTCACCCCTGTTCAGAAGAGCCGCTCTCTACAGAAGCTTCCCCGTGGTGGGATGACCTCTCTGGAAGTTTTCCGAGGACAAGGTGGCAGAGAACGGAAACATCTACCCTACTGGCAATTATGGTAATTGTGCTTCTATTTCAGCATAAACCACAGCGCCCTTTCTGTCCTCTCCGCCTGCCTCGGCTTAACGGCAAAGCTGCGCTAGGCAAAACCCAAACGTCAAGTTGTACAGATAGAGTGAGAAGTCAGTCTTCAAAGCTTCAAAGATTGTCCGAGAAGCTTATTTCTTGCAGGTTTTCCTCCTTCTAAAAGGAAGGCTTTTTTACTTGCTAAAAATCAGATGCATAAATGCATTGATGAGATGGTTGTTACCGACACGGTTTGGCAGGCAAGAAACGGTCATGTCGACGGGAGTACCTGACAGGCAATTCTAGCTTCAAATGATCCCAGTTAAAAGGCTTAAAATGCTGTAATTTTGTCATTTTTTGCTCTTTTCTGGCTATTGTCTTACTTAGGAATGAAAAAATATTATGACAACAGTGTTCCTTCTGTAACAATTTTCTACGAACTGGAAATGTGAATGTGTTGCCAAAGTTACATTTTGCCACGACTGACTCCAAGGAGACCATGGAGGGGAATGTCACTGAGTGTTTGTTCTAAAATTTAAGTAACTGATAAGCGTTCAAAGTCATCTTCGTCTAAATTAGAGTCGATAGGGGTGCCGGCGGTAACGACATTCAGCAAATGAAATTTCGTGTTAAGCACAGCAAGTACTCAGTAAACTCAAGAAAGAACAGAAGCTTGTTCCATCTCAGTTTTTCACATCCGTGGTGCTTGGGGTACCCAAATGGACAAGATCTATTTGCGATAGAGAAGAAGTTTGTTTATAGAAATACTGCTGTTTTATAATCTGCCTTCACTTTTATCTGCTACTTGGGAGCAAACGAAGAGACTAACAGAGCCCTGCCCTAAAGAAGACTTCCCTTCCCACATGGTTCCGTCCCTAAGATAACTGAAGAACGTTCAGCCATCGCTGCCCCCAACCCAGGGCTCCAGGCACCATGTTGAGCAGCCCAGTGGGTGAGCCCAGAAATCACCTGCAAACATAGACAGTTGGCGACCCTGAATTTCTACTCCACTCCCTGGAGATGCAGCTCCTTCAGACCATGGGCAGCAAGTCACGCTCCAATGAGCTCAGATGGCAAAGGCTGAGGGAAGGATGCCAAATACTCCATTTTCTCATGGCGACACATCAAACCAACAGAGGGTCACAAGACCCTAACACATCAAACTGGGCCATTTGCTCCCTTTTCCCACCAAAAAAAGCCTTTGAAAGTCTAGTTAGAGGAGAGATGGTGAGTTGAAGACACACTATGCGAGCAGCGAGGCGACGGAAGCTGTGTGCAGCCATCATAATCCTAAGGGCCATCAATACAGTTCTGAATACATCCCAGGCCTTCTCCAATACATCCCAGCAAGACAGGCAATGATGGAATCCCATTTTGCAGATGAGGAAGTAGAGGCCCATGAGACAGGTAACCTGCCCAGGTTTACCCACCTGCGGTGGAACCTCAGGCATCTGGCCCCAAAGTCTACGCCTTTCCCTGGCCATCCCACTGCCATCAACCCACAGAAGCCACGTCCGGAAGGACAGCCATCCCAGTTAACACCATGTGGGACGTCACGGCACAGACCCACGTCCGAATTCTGCCTCTGCCCTTGGCCAGCTGTGACAGCTTGCTAGACAAGCTGCTCTGCTGTGTGCCCTGGTTTTCACATCTGTAAAATGGGCTCATGCAGCCTCCTCCCCACAGGACCACACGGGGATGACCATGAATGCATGGCACCTGGAGGGAGTGAGGGTGGGCAGCGAGGAGGTGCACGGCCACCATGAGAATCAGGAGCACGGTCGGCGAGGCGGGCGGCGGTGGGGTGACAGGGGTACAAAGCCAGAAGAGGTGGTGAGAATCGGAAAGGCCGGGACCAGAGACGACAACTTGACACCACACCTCCCACTGAACACAGCCAAGGGCGGTCTCATCCCTAACAGCCTGTCTCAACAGGTGGAAGAAAGCACTCCGCTCGTGAACTGCCCACTTTCGTGAAACCGCACATCCACTCACATAGTATAAAAGTCTTCGAATGAGCCCATATTTTTATTTTTCCTGTTCTATTTTTTTTTTGTGGCAGGGGAGGGGTAATTAGGTTTATTTGTTTATTTATTTTTAGAGGAGGCACTGGGGATTGAACCCAGGACCTCGTGCATGCTAAGCACACGCTCTACCACTTGAGCCGTACCCTCCCCTCTTCCCTCTTCTAAAAGCAAAACTCAATAAAGCTTTCACGCTGGTTAGTGAGGATTCTGGAAACATGGTGGATATACGTCCATTTCCGCCCCCCTCCTTTTCCTGACTCTCTTTTGCAAAAGTGACAGAACTGATCTAGAAGGAAAATAACTGACAGAGGACCATCATAGGAAGGCAGAGCGGGGTCCCAGGTGTGCCCACCTGGAGCTTTGGATGCAGGTGGGCTCACACAGCACCTACCAACTGCTCCCCTCTCACTGCCCAGGAAGACACTGAGGAGCAGAGCAGGGATCTCCCTCTGTGGGACGGCCTCTCCCCGCGGCATGATCTGAAGGCTTTGTGCCCTGGGCCAGGTGGAACAGTGACTCCAGAGGGAAATAGGTAGTGGAAGGGGTGTGGCCAACATCCCCACCTGCCCTAAGACGCTTTGACATCAGCTTCCGGGGGTGTCGGGGCAGGCGTGAGCTGATCCCCACTGCCCCTCACAGGGCAGACCTCGTGTGATGAACTGTTCCATGCTGCTCAGCCTGGGAAGAGACCACTGGACCACAGCCACCTGCCGCGTGGTGGCTGTAACGGCTCTTCTGTTGTGAACTCCGCAGAGACCTGCAGAAAGAGCCCGACCTGGTGCCTCCCACCTGGAGACAAAGTACAGCCTCGGGCCACCAAACATGTCTCACTCAAGTTCTGTGAGGTCCCACACCAGCCAAGGGTGCTACCCAACCCCGACTGATGCCCACAATGATGAGCAAACACTGTACATGGAGACACACACACACACACACACGTTCCTCTCCATAGATTAAACACCTAGCTGTAAATTGTAAGAACATAAACACAACAGGCAGCAGTACGAGAGAAATGTATATAATTTTGTGGGTAGAGAGAGCCCTTTTTCCCGCCAGTCATCAATCCCTAAAGTCATGAAGGAAAAGGCCTTCAAATTCGACCACGGGAATTCATCAAAACGACTCTACAAGCAACGTGCCAAACAAAAAAGCAGGAAAACCATTTGCAACATAACAAGTGAATATTCATGACTTAACGCATGGACAGCCCATACAACTCAATTAGGGGGCCAACAATTCAAGAGAAAAGTGGCCAAAAAGTGTGAACAGGGGATTCTGAGGAGAAAACAGACAACCGTGGACTAAAACGGAAAGTCTCAACTCCACATGCAGCAGCAAGGGAAATTTAAACGGTGAAAAGGCATTTTTCACCTGACAAACAGACAAGGAAACGTCCTCTGGCAACCGCAGTTTTGGAATCACAATATCTGGAGTTCGTAGGATGACGGAGGAATTAGCGACATCACAGACCAACGGGTGTCCCGGCGAAAAGCACGGGTAAGAGGCTGCAGGTAACAGCTACTAAAACTCCACTTTTAAATACTCTGATCCCGCGTTGTAATCTTGGCAAATCTTCCTTGTAAAAACCGCTCCCACAGATTCACACAGATATACATAGAGAAGAATGTTTGCGACAGCAGAGCTGTAAATAGAACAGCAGAAAGTTGCTGGGAAGTCAGATGCCCACCCCCGAGAAGAATGATTAAATAAACTGTCGTTGAAGAGAGAGGACATGAAAACCGAAATGCTGACACTGAAAGATGCCCAAGTAGACAGGTGAGGGATAAAGAAATGTTGCAAAACATTGGATGGAATTTGTATCAAACACTCACGACAGTTAAGAATCCTATCCGAACATTCTTATAAAGCACTGGCGACCTATTAAAAAAAAGAAATGTATGGAATGACCCATGAACGAGTTTACCTAATGGGGTGGGGTCACATACGGCACCCCCTTTCCCTTCTCAGTCTCTGCATTCTTTGGTTTTGTATAATACGGATGACCTGGGCCGTCAGAAAAAGAATTACACGTAGTGAGTCAAACACTCAGCATAAAAAAAAAATTCGGATGACACAGTCAACAATTAAAAAAATAGTTTTTCTCTTGCAAAGGGGTATAGGAGATGCCGCTGGACAGGGCTTTCAAAACTCTGCCCTGGAACTATGTGGAGGCTAGAAGTCAGCGGTCACTTCCTCCTGACACCTGGTGGACCCTGTACGAACAGAAAACAGCCCCCAAGCCCATCCGCTCCCAGGCTGGTCAGGGACACCATTTACCCCATGGCCACCCGCTCACCAAGAACCCCTCCAACATACATTTCAGAAAGTGTCAACGATGGAACATCCTGGCAAACGGAATTTTACTTTAACGTATCATAGATTCATTTTCTTCTTCAAGGCTGCAAGGAGTTTGAACCTAAACAAACGTATACCCCACTAACCATAGCCCACACACTATTTACGGAAGCCCTGCATTTTTAAAAGTTCACATTAAACTCTCCCAAACAGTCTAACAGCGCATCTCCCTAATTTTTTTTTTGTTTTTGCATATATCCTGAAGCTTAGTGTCTATTTTTGGAAATCTAGCATGTGATTTTCTTACACTGTCTCTTCATTAAATAAGTTTGACAGTTGTGGGAAGAAAATTAGACACAGGTGGGTCTGCAGGACTCACTCCTTTACAAGGGACGGGCTGTCATCACTTCCCAAACGTCTTCTTGAAGTTTCAAAACCTCATTATGTATCTTGCATTCAGGTAAACAGTGGGCTGTAATGGAAAGTATTTCATGTCTCTCCTGTCTAGATCGGCTTGAATAAAAAAATCTGTTCATTAGGCAGAGGTTTTTGTAATACCAGACCCTGTCAAAAGTCCCAGGGTCGATGCTGCCTGTCTGCAGGCTCTATCTGCTGATTATCTGGGTAAGAGGGGATTGCAACGGTGGGGCTGGAGATCATCTTTCGTCTCATTCAGAGCTAAACTGCCGTTCCACACATACACCCAAGATTTGATACTCTGCAGTAAACTCATGCATTTCCAATTTTAAAAATTCAGCTGCCACATCAGGGAGTTAGCATCACGCTGACGCGATTAAGCAAATTTTACCCACGCGTGCATTTTTTAAGGTGTGCTATTTAGGATGCCGTTGAAGAGGAACTTAATGCAAAAGGACATGTACACATGAACACACACACACACACACACACACACACACACACAGAGACACTCCCAGACACCTTAAACTCTATTTGAAAATTCCCTTGAGGAATTTTCAATGAAGAGAAGCACCCATGTGAAAATAAAATCCAATTTGTTGCTTGAGTTGAGTTTTAATAATTGTGTCATTGAAGGCTTGGGATGCAGAAATTAAAAAAAAAAAAAAAACCAAACTGCTGGCTGAATATTTAAAATACACTTTGTAAGCTAAACACAGAGGTACGGTTAGCAGAGGCAAACTCCTGGAAGATTCCGCTGCGTACCTCCTCCGAGCCATGTCATCCATGGAGGACAGGACTTATGAATCCATGCTGGCTAAATGACAACGTGTTTTTTTGTTTGTTTGTTTAATTAAAAAAAAAAAAAGAAAGAAAAACGTCTGATCTGTTTAGGAGTCAATACAGTACGGCATATGTAACTTTCTGAAAAAGAGTTGCCCTCTTTCAGTGCAAGTTATTAGGTATAAAGCAACCTGACAAGGATATACTGCCCAGCAAAGGGAATATAACCAATATTTTAATACGAGCTATACACGGAGTATATAACCTTTAGAAATGTGAAGCACTGTACTGCACACATGTAACTTACATCATGTTGTATATCAACTACAATTCAATAAAAAATGAAGTAAATTACAGTTGCCCGCTTTCACTCATTACATTAACAAAGACTTTGGGGGGGGGTGTTGTTTCAGAAATCACAATGCTAGCCGTGTGTAGTCAACTGATACGATCAATTGGTACAACCCGTTCTTTTTTCTGATATTTATCTTTTTATCGGCTTCTTTGTACAACCTCTTTCCACGTCTCACACGTTTTCTTTTTGTTTTATATGAATGTTGCACATGTTTTTTAACTGCTCTGTCCTTGGTCTTTTTACTTTACTATGTTGTTTTTTTTTTCACAGCAGGAAATTTTAGATCTTATGTCATTAAATTCGCCATCTTTCCCTTTTTAAAAAATTTTTTTAAAGTTCTTTGGCTGTTTTAAAAACAATTTTGTATTGAAGTGTAGCTGATTTACAATGCTAGTTTCAGGTGTACAGCAAAGTGACTCAGTTATACATATATACATACATGTATGTATTTTTCTTTCCAGATTCTTCTTCATCATGTTATTACAATAAGTCAGACAGAGAAAGACAAATATCGTATACTGTCACTTATATGTGGAATCTAAAAAAAAATGATACAAATTCTATTCACAAACCAAAAACAGACTCAGGGACATAGAAAACAAACTATCGTTACCAAAGGGGAAAAGGGAGAGAGGGATAAAGTAGGGGCTGGTAATTAACAAACACACATTACTATACATGAAGTAGACAAACAACAAGGACCTACTGGAGAGCACAGGGAAGTGTATCCAATTTCTTCTAATAACATATAATGGAAAAGAATGTGAAAAGAAAACACATATATGTACATATATGTGTTATATTCTCCTTTCTTCTTGGTTCTTTCGCTTTTATGCTCAGCAAGACCTTGCTCCCCTCGACACAGACCTCAATATATTTTCTCGCATTCTCCAGCAGCGCCATTTTCCAAATTCCACCTGCCCAAGGAATTTGCTCAGATAAATGGAGAACAGCAGGGTCGCACAGCAGGCAGGACAGAACTGGACTGAACTCCTAGCTCTCTGCATCCATCACTTTGGTTGAGCGACTCTCGGATTCCAAACTTCAGTTTCCTGGACAACTGACTTCTGTCCCGTGAGCACCGTCACTCTCTTCCTTCTCCGCCTCCTCGTCATCATCACTGGACCACCCTCATCACCATCGCCGTTTCCTTCTTCATTTACCGTTATCACCTGTATCACCATCTGCATCACTGCCACCATCATCACACCTTCCAAATGCACGCAGAGCACTCACCACCGTGCCAGGCCCTGGGAGGTCACTATAATGTCTCCCTAAAAGTTCAATCACCCTGTTGCAGTGAATGCATCTACTCTCACCTGTCTGCCTGAACTGCCTTTTTAAAATTTACACAAGATTCTCTTTCCCCACTTCCTCTTTCTTTTCCATCATTCTGTCTATTATGAAGCCAGGGCCACATGGTTTGTTTATTTTAATTTAAACTCTACAGAGCACAACTTTTAAAAAAATAATTGAAGTAGAAAGTTGACTGACAATATTGTGTTATTTTCAGGTGTACAGCAAAGTGATTCAGTTATATATATATATACACACACACATATATACACACACACACACATATATATACACACATACATTTTTTTCAGATTATTTTCCATTATAGGTTATTAAAAGATATTGAGTATAGTTCCCTGTGCGTTACAGTAGGACCTTATTATCTGTTTTATGTATCTGCTAATTCTATACTCCAAATTTATCCCTGCTTCAAATCCCTTTCTCTTTTGGTAGACATAAGTTTGTTTTCTACGTCCATGAGTCTGTTTATGTTTTGTATATATAGATTCATTTATTTTTTTTTATATTTGGATAGGAACTTTATCCTTCTCTGACTTATTTTGGCTAGTATGATAATCTCTAGGTCCGTCTATATTGCTGCAAATGACAATATTTCATTTTTTATGGCTGAGTAGTATTCCATTGTATAAAAATGCCACATTTTCTTTATCCAGTCATCTGTCAATGGACATTTAGGTTGTTGCCATGCCTTTGCTATTGTAAATAGTGCTGCTATGAATATTGGGGTGCACATATATTTTTGAATTAGAGTTTTCATCTTTTCTGAATATACGCCCAGGAGTGGGATTGCTGGATCATAACGTAAATCTATTTTTAGTTTTTTAAGGAATCTCCATACTCTTTTCCACAGAGGCTGCACCAAACTGCATTCCCACCAGCAGTGTAGGAGGGTTCCCTTTTCTCCACAGCCTCTCCAGCATTTATCATTCGTGGACTTTTGAATGATGGCCATTCTGACTGGTGTGAGGTGATACCTCACTGTAGTTTTGATTTGCATTTCTCTGATAATTAGCAATATTGAGCATTTATGTAGAGCACATTTTTAAACAAAAGTGCAAGTTAAAAAAACACATCTAAGAATTCACACAACATCCAACGTCTGCTTGCAGAAAGACCAGGAGATACATGTGTGCTTTCCTTCAGGAGTTCAGGAGTTTAATGATGGAACACTTTCACGTTCTGGTTCCTATGGCCTCAAAGTGCACCCCAGCACAGCTCGCCATCACGGGCACCATGGCTACAACGTGACAACGATGCATGTGTCATGAGCACCTAGCTCTCAATACCGCCTTGGCGTCACGGAGCCGACAGATGGGGCTTTGCTGCACAGAGCTGGGAGCCAGCACGCTCTTAGTGTACGTGGACCATCCCCCTTCCCTCCCTGAAACCGGTTAAAAACCTGGTCCTCTGGCTGGTGACCAACCCCTGAAATAATTTCCAAACCTCGACTGTGAGTGTCTATTTGATGCAACTGGAAGTTCAGCTCATGAACATGTCGTCCCTAATGGCTCTACATTTCTCCCCATAAAGCCCACCACTGGCCTGCCACCCTCGCTCCCCAGCTGTAGACCTTCACTCTGAAAGTGAATGAAGCCACTCAGCCGTAACCATTGCAGGACGGCCGAGCTCGCCATCTCTGCTGCATCTCTGTCACAGCAAAGGTGCCCACCGAACTGGTGCCCTGGCTTCCCAGCTCCTTGATCTCCTGACACAGGAACTTGCATCTAGTGTTTCAGTCATCATCGTAGATATACGCCACAGGTCTGGAGACACCTGGAATTGTTCTGCCTCTGAAGTTAAACACTTGCACCTTGTTCTAGCCTTCCACCACTTCTCCTACAATCCGACTTGGACTCTCAGCCCATCACTTCCCAAGCCACCAGCCCCCTTCCATCCTCCTTCCCCTCCCGTACTCTGCCATCCTCGTCATTCTCTTGCCAATCACCCAAGTCCCATGCCCAGTCAACTTTTGTGACATTCCCCGGCAAAACTTCAATTATCCATCAGTGTCACGATCCTTCTTCCTGCCCCTGCGTCGGACTGAAAAGCACACACTCCGACTGATGGATGCCCACACCCAACTCACCATTTCCAGGAAGACTAAGTTCAACACAGTATGATAAGTCATCCTGCGTCCAAGTCCTCCCATGCTTCTTAAAAAGGAATATCCAACCTCACTTACCCCCAGCTCCCCCCAAATCCCTCACTTTGCAATCTGGTATAACCCTAAAGTTCACAGGAGTGAAATCCACTGGACCCTTTTTCTCTCTTCCTCAAATGAGGTCTCAGAAGTCTTAGTTGGTGCTGACCCTCCTTCCCGGAGATGTTCCTCCCTCTGAGGCCCATGACCCCACTTCTCCTAGTCTTTCTTCTGAGTGTCTTGCTGGCCTTTCATTTTTCTTTTGGGGATTCTTCCTGATATTCCCTTCCTTTGAATGTTCTACTGGCCCTGCCCTTCCATTTCTAGGAATCCTCAGAAGTGAGCACCTGATTTTTCACACTTTAAAGAAGGTCCCATTTATCAGGAATAAGAGCATTTAAAAATTTCAAGATGGAACACCGATGCATTGAAGGAATCCCAAGGGAAAGACACAGCCTTACAGCTCAGATGACATTCTCTACAGAACAGAAGAAGGACAGAATACCTGGCACTACTTTGGTTGGCCCCGAAATGCTAGTTTTCGAGAAGTAGGAACCCGGAGGTGGATTTGTAAACTTCGGTCCTGGATTTACATGGAGATAAATCTTGAGTCACAAGGTGCTCAACTGTTTGTTTTTGTTTTGTTTTCTGAATTTTTATGTATTTACTGATTTTCTGAGTGGGAGGTAATTAGCTTTACTTATTTATTCTTAGAGAGGGCACTGGAGATTGAACCTAGGGCCCTGTGTATGCTAAGCATGCGCTCTACCACCTGAGCTATACCCTCCCCCACTGTTTTTGTTTGTCTTGTTGTTTTAATTTATTTTTTTCTGTGTGTGTGTGGGTAATTAGGTATATTTTTTATTTATGAAACGGAGGTACAGGAGATTGAACCCAGGACCTCACGCATGCTAAGCATGCACTCTACCACTGAGCTATTCCTTGCCCCCTCAACTGGTTTTTAATATTCTTGCAAAGCATCCTTATGCACTCCCACCGTTGGACTGGTATCCACGTGCGCAAGAGAAAGCTAAGCTCGCCTAGTGATTTCAGCACCTTGGACAGGGCCTTGCAACCAACAGGCATCTGCCCTTCGTGACGCCATCTTCAAAAATTACTTAACTGGGCACCCACTGTGGGCCTGGTCTGTAGCACCCTAAAATAAATGTCTTCTACATACACTCAGCCACAGCCCTTTTGTCAGGGTAAATAAACCTATCACCGAGCAGTTACTCAACGTCCACTGCGTTGCAGGCTCTGAGAATGATTTCACTTACTCCACGACTCTTAGAAAGAGTCCATTTTTAAACAGACCATCCCTTGGACCCACATCCAATAAGCCAAACCCTGGTTAGAATTATGCTGTATGTTTGAGGGACCTGGACCGACCCCTAAGGCTCCTGATTTTCAGAGTTTCCTTGTGGTTCCCGTGGCTTGTGCGACTATCCTGACCTCTTGCTAAATGAGGACTTCCAATTTACTCTCCGCTCTTCAAGACACATTTGACATGTAGTCACACACGATCTTGACCCATGTCTTGACTATACGTCAGGCACAGAAAAGAGGGGTTCATTCTGCACCCCCCCACCCCCAGCTCGTCTTTCATGAATTCATCCATTATTTTTCCTTCTGGTGGGTTCTCTGCTTCATTTCTGCACCCACAGAAGGTGCCCCAGGGGGAGAGACACTGGGAGAAACTGAGGTTGCCTTACCAGACACAGCCAGTAGGGGGTGCCACATCACAGGTCCTAAGCAACTCACAACCAAACTCGTGAGGGATTCTGGGGTCCCAGTAGGAGGGTTGGTGCTTCTTCCAGATTAAAAAAGAGACTCACTGTTTTCATTGGAAAGAATCTCGCATTAGTCACTGGGTCACAACCCTCAGAAGTGACAGAGGTTTGTTTTTTTAATTGGAAGGTTTGATTTGAAGCCAGAGATTTATTTTCACAATTGCCTTATTGTATTCTCGACTTGCATTCCTCTTTGTAGTCTAGAGAATTTGCTAGTCTCATCCCAAGCAGGTGCTGATTTTTGATTCCTTCACGCGGTTCTATGAATAGCACAGGGTTCTTAATAAAAGCTAACTACAGGCAAATGCCACCTGACACCCTGGAGCCGTGAGCGCTGCAAACGGATGTGGCACAGACAAGAAAGCACTGGCTGGGACCACCTCCAAACCTCCCATCCCTCCACCTGCTCCCTCTGTCCCCTCCCACCACCCATTCACAGGTCTCAGGTAAATATCATTGCATTTCCGAAGGAAGAAAATCAGCTAGAATGGCTCCCACCCAAAATAACTGGTGTGCATTTGAGAACACCACGATTTCACCCACTCGCTCTTCCTCCCCTAAAGCTCTGCAGCTTGGGAATTAATTGGGGTTGAAAATCAGACTTGCAATAGTGCCACAACTGCCCAAAGGCTTCACCTGTGTGTCCTGCTGCAATGGTGAGGCCGGCCATCGGCCGATATACAGGGACCTTTCCCTTTTCAAACCTCTCAAGAATTATGTGCACTTCACTCATTTGTCCCTTTCTCCTCTGGGTTCTTATTAGATCGCCTGGAAGAATCTTAAACCCCTTAGCAGCACCTCAATTCTCTTAAGCCAGGGTCTTACCATCATTACATTTTAATTTCTGCATCCAAAAATTAAAAAAAAAATAAAGAGGCACAGAGGGGGCATCTAATAAAGGTGATGAATGAAGGAACCAGCTCTTTCCCTGTGATTTATTGTTGACTGTGTGCACTACGACACTACACTGATGTGGCCTTTCCGGTTACCTGGAAAGCCGTGGCGGGAGGTGGAGCAGACTTCAGGCGACTGCATTCGGATGGGGGCCGACTGCTCATGCATTGTGTGACCTGAGCCAGGTGCACTCAGCCTTCTGCAAGCCTCCCCCTGCCTCATCCACAGAACGGGAGTGATGCCCCGACTGTCGCCAGCACAAAGGGAGGGGATGCCCGGGAAGTCCCGGGCCAAGTGTGGGGGACATGCACTCAGCAGGCGGTAGCTGTGATGACTATAATGGGCCCACCCCTCGAATTGCACGGTGGTGTTCAAGCTCCAGGTCTGCAGCCACCACGACACCCCTGGCGTAGCCCTCACACCACAGCTGTGTGGCCAGTTCTTCTGGTGTTATTATAACACAAGCTGGAACGGTCGTGCCACAAAGAATAAGACGCTGTGGCACCAGGATGTGGGGCGGGGGTGCCGCGGAGGACAATTCAATAACAAAGGTTGTTTTTATGAACACGGCTTTCCCGGGACAGAAAAACCTGCAGAGGAGAAAGTTATGCTCCATAGAAAGACGCTACCTCCAGGCATTCTGAAAGGAAATACTCTCAGGGACAGAGATCTGCCCTCTCTAGCTGACTGCTTCTCTCTCAGCGGCTCCCGGTGCTGGGTGCATTCATTTTTAAGCCAATATCCCTGTGTTATTTTATGACATGATTATTCAGAACGCTAGTCTCCTTCTCTGGGAGAGTGAAAGAAAGAATATTCCTGGAAAGAAAGAATATTCCTCAAGCTGCTCAGAGGTACTGGATTTGTAAAACAACAGACACCCTGAGAAACGAACGGGATGGCTTAAGGGGAAGATTATATTTTTTGGCGAAAAAGAAGCAACACAATCCTCTAGTAGTATGATATCAGGGTCTAACGCAGATCTCAAAGATTAAAAACCCCTCTCCGTTCTATTCCAGATGCACCAGTAGCAGGAAAGCATTGGAAGTCAGACTTTTTAAGAAGTCAGGGTAGGCATATGAGCTGCTCTAATTAAATAAAACTTCATCAGTCAGTGTGATGCAAGCAGCCTGAGTTTGCTCCGTAGCCAACAAACGTTAGAGGGCCACAGACAAAACCTGTTACATTAACATGTAACACTCATTAAAGAGATAAAATATGCTACGGATTCACACTGCGGAACAGTCTACTGATTCACAGTACCAAGGTGTGGACGACGTGAACTAATTTCCATGCGACATTTTCAGAAGGAAAAATGACTCAGGCAGGCTTGTACTGGTGTCTGTCAAAGCCCCGAGTATAATGCATTCTCCTCACGAACCTCATTAGGGGGAATGTTCTGTTTTGTTTTTCCTAGTGCGTATCCATCATTTGTACTCACTTCTGTTATCCACTAACATCACAGAGATCGTTAGGGAAGAAAGACACTGAGAACTTGCCTCGTCTGAATTCTCCACCCAGCCCAGAGACTGAAGACATCTTTCAAGTTCACAGAGATCGTTAAAGCAAGAGCTAGAAGCTTGAATAATGGTGCAGTCTTCTAGTCGTGAAGACCATGCTCCCACCAAGATGGAGACGAAACCGAACAACGCTTGCTCTTGTAATCAACACAGTTGGTGGCCCTCACGAAATGCAGTCTGCTGCTTAAAACAAACCAACAGGAGAACTCTGTGGCCACGCTAAAGTATCTCTAAAACATCTAGATTCCAAAACTGTCCAATCAGTGGACAAGAAGAAAAGGAAGGAGGAACGAGACACGGAAAAAAGGAAATAGAGAAAAATCTTAAGCAACCTGGTTGATGGTGCCATTTGCTCAATTTTGTCCAATTTTGTCCAATTTTTCCCGGCCAGACCAAGCAATGTTACCATGAGAGATGCAGTACAAAAGACAGGAACTGAGTGAGAAGTTCAGAGCCCACTGATCTGCCGTCCCTGTGCTGAACCGACGTACTCTGGCTACACCCACACCCTGGAACAGACCCGAGATGGCTCAGCTGTGCGGAAGAATGCAGGTCTCCATCATCTCATGTAGACGTGCGAGACACAATTTTAAAGGGAAGACCCTAAAAAAGACGTCCTTCTGGGGCCTCTGAAAAAAAATGCCACCATTTCTCAGAAACAGGGTAACCTCTTAGGAAAAGGAGAAGGGACGCAGGGAACGAGGTGGTCTTTGCAGCAAGAAGAACACAAGGTCCAGGAGAAGCAGACATGATGTGAGCTAATAGCAGCCTTGGAAGGCCCTGTGGCTATGGCACCGAGAGCCTCTGTACCCCAAATTCACCACGGACCTAGCTTTGTGAAAGGCAAGGGATTGCTCATATTTAATTGCTAAAACAATAAAGCAGTGAGAAGGATTAACGCTTTAATTCCCTTTCTTCATTAATGTCTTCCATCACCAGCCCCCAACCCCCAGACACAGACTCCCCCTGGTGCCGTATCCATTGGCAACTGCAAATCACGCACTCGGGGCTGAGATGCTTTTTACACTCTGTTTACCTTTCATTATTAGTGTTTGTTTGGTTACCCTTTTTGAAAGGACAAAACAAAGAAAAAAAAAACACATGCTATCTCTCAAGGCGTCAGGGACACGGGTGGAAACTCATAGGAAGTCAACTAGAAGCAAGAAAAGACTGAACCGCATTTGAAGGGCAGACTGAAGATAAAGGTCCACGTACCCACACTCCAATCCATCTCCTCCGCAGCGTCCCCGTAAGCACCGTGTTTGCTTTTGCCGGCAAAGTCCTCGCTGGAGAAGAGAGCCGTGTGCACTTGCAGGTAAGACAGGACCAGCAGGAAAGGTGTCTCAGCATTCCTGCGAGGGGAAAAAAAAAATCCCAGAGCCAAATAAGCACGTCGGCCACCGTTCTGACTAGGGTCCCCCTAGGATTACACGAGGCCGTTTGAGAATTCAGGAACCACCACCAAAGGAAGCCTAATGTCGAATCTCTGATTCACGGGAAGAGAAGCCTGCACAGGTTACTCATGATGACCTTCTACAGACCAGCACACTGAAGTGCTATGTCCTTGAATGAAAAGCACCAGAGAACCACCTGCATTTTCTTTTCTTTTTTTTTTTTTTTTTTAATTGAATTCTGTTCTTCCCTCTCTGTATGAGATGAATATGAATGCAGGCACCTTCAAAAGAGTACCCTCTCTGGAATATACATACAGAAGTAGTTGACACTGGACACACTCAAGTGTCTTGACACCATCTTGCATTGTCAACCACTCACATCCACATCTTTCCAACGCCAAGCCAAGTCTGCCTTCCGCCATCCTGCCCACCTTCTACTACGGAGCAGGTGTCCCAGAACGAACGCTCAATGGCCAATGCTGAGTTCTGGAAGTTAAATGGACCGTTCTCTGAACCAGCCCAAATCATCAGTGCTTTCGTCGAGAGAGATGAATGGTGTTGCAAAAGCATCTCGTAATCCACAGTGCACCTAAAGCTACCCTGCTGGAACTGATTTCCTGAGGGTTTTTTTTTTTTTTTTTGACACAGAGGTACTGGAGACTGAACCCAGGACCTCGCACATGCTCAGCACACGCTCTACCGCTGAGCACCCCCTGTTGGAACTGCTGCGGATGGAAAGACGCTGGAGAGTCTTAAGCCATTCCCGATGTGCACCTGGGGCCCTTCTGGACCCCTGCTAGGCAGCCCAGTTACTGTGCGGGTCTCTGGCCACTTTGAAGGGATCACACCCCTTGTTCAACATCTTTGCCAGCAAGTACAAGTTCTAAAGAAATAACCTATTTAACGAAGTCACCAGTGCTTTTATACGTTTACTCAATCCCCGAACCCCTCACGATACCCCACAGACTTCTGCACACAGTGTGGCCTCATCGTACCCAAAACCGTATCAAATTTAGGAACTGGGTAACTGGGCAGCATGTCTGCAATGACTTTACTTCCAATACACAAACGGACGACACGCTGACGGACGCGTTTTTAATTTCCTAACGCGAACGCGGCTTCGGTTCCTGCAGCCGCTGCGGCACCCGCGAGCCAGCGGTTCACACGTCTGGGGTAGGCAGCGCTTGTTCGAGGGCGCCCGCCTTTTGACACAAAAAAGAAGCACAGCCTGCCACAGTCGGGGTGAGCCAGGCACGGCCCCTCTTCGGAAAACAGACCGAACTCAGCAACTGCTTGTGAATCAGTCGCGTCGTGTTTCCTAGGTCCGGGGCTCGGCGATGCATTCTGCCTTGTTTTTTCTCTTACAAGAGTATATGGTGAAGGAATGTCATTATTATTTCACAACTGAGAAAGTACACGAGCACACACACACACACACACAAAGGCTGTAAGCAGCTTGTTCCACATCTCCCAGCAACTGACGTTTGAAGGCAAGAGAGTAAGAACCCACAGCCTCTGCTCTGTAACTCTGTTACTCCCCAGAAAGAAGACGTATTTTTGTTCAGAAGAAGCATGCGAGCTGTCTTCCTAGCTGATAATCTGCATGTGAGAATGTGTCCCAAAGGCGTCCCGTGAGCTGCTTCCAAGGGTTTGTATCCTTGAAGAACCTGGAAGAATGAGACGAAGCCATGGCACACTGAGGACGTCGGCACACAAGGAGGTCTGTGACGTGTCCGTCCTGGTCGCTCTGGGGCGCAAGCATATCCGTGCTTGGACAAGCTGCACCTCCTTCTCAAGAAGCAGACGAGGGCCCTAAAAACTGGCTTGGATTTCCCAAAACAAACACAAAATTACCCTCTTTCTACTCGTCCCTAAATAGAAAAGGTACACTACGCACGGGTACCATCTCAGTACGATCTCGGGCTCATCTGTTCTCCCGTTTTTTTTTAGAGTTAAGGAAGACAGATAAGGAAGCTTTAAAAAGTCAAGTCTTCCCAGGGCATAGCTGGTCATAGCTGGAAATGCGAGATGTGACTGGCAGTATGTGCTGAGAACGAAGAACGACTGTGTGCCTAGCAACTTGGACAAAAAAGGAAACAGCTGAAGGAAGAGGCGGCCAACGACGTCACTGGTGTTTTATAGCATCACAGGGGTCAGAAGATGCAGGCATGTCAACACATGCGGTGACAATGAAGGAGTCAACGATCAAGTCGGCACAACAGGCCAATAAGGGAGGCCGAGGTAAACGTCCTTCACGATGCGTGCAGGAAGAACGGTCAAGTTGCGTCCGAGTCCAAGACAGAACACTCTGGAGTTCCATCAAGCACTGCGGAATGTGACTTCTGTCTTGGAATGGAGGGGGACCCTCGGTGGAAGGGGAGAGGCCCATTCATGCACTGATTATCAGTACGCACCCGTGTGGAGAATTACTACCCTAACATCTCTCTACCATCCAGTAGAATCCACATCACAGAAACCAGACAAGGTGCTGGGCATCCAAGCAGAGTGATTTGTTTTTATACATGAAAACAAACCTGGAGCATTAAAGAAAACACACCTGGCTTGCAAAAACACCGAAGCACAAAATGCACCACCCCAGAACAGAGGTGTGATCCGTGGAGCGCAGGCCTGCGGGCTGGACAGACAGCCATCACCGCTGGGCTGTGACTGACAGCTGGCTGTCGGAGGAAGGAACTCTTCCTTAGCCATATCCTCTGAGACAGTGGGAAAAGCCACCACTGTCACGGCCAGGCTCACTGTGACGGCCCAGGACTCTCTTCCTCGCTGTGACCTTGAAAACTAAATGACACTCGAGCAAGTTGTTGGGAGGGAGAGTTCTCCGTAACAGCTTAACTCCTTTTTTTTTTTTTTTTTATTAGCTGGAGCACTTCAGTAAACAACTCTTGAGAATTTATTGCTACTGTCTCACACGCCGTGTGAGAAGACAGAACTTTCAGCTGCTACATGCCTTCCCTCTCTCTTTGTTAAAAATACAGAAGGCAGCTCTGCATCTTCCCAGCAACCTGCAATCACTTCAATCTCAGAATCGGAAGATTTACATCCTGTCCACGCGGGAGTGAAACCCAGACAGGAGGATGGTGCCAGCGTCATTTTTCTTTTCTGTCCGCCACGATGTTCTTGAATATCATCTTCCTCTTTGGAGATTTTGACCTTTATTTTTCAACAAGCATCCGCACTTGAGTCGGTGCCGCAGGGAACAACTGGAATGAAATTGGGATGCCTGGGGATTCCTTCGGAGAGCCCTCGGATGCTGGTGACCCGAGCAAGGCATCAACCAAACAGTGGCTCCGGCAGCCATCCAGCTGGAGCCCGTGTGACCGCCACTCTGTACGCGCATAGATGGACATGCCCAGCTGTTCATTTCCTCCATCCAAGGCTGCCACATCGATCCTCCTGACCCAACACCAGGCACTAAAAATATAAAGGTAAGCTGGACCAGACCCTGCCACCTGTGACCCACAGACAAAACCATTAGTAACTGGTCTGAGCTGCTTTCAGTGCTATGACAGAGCGCATCAGAGGACGGACTCAGAGAAGGAGAGGACATTTCTACCTGGCAGGGGTCAGAATGCGCTCCCAGAGAGAGAGACCTCAAAGGTCACTGCAGTGCAACGGGGTACGTGAACGCTTTCCATAAACACGCCGGCGTCTGAGCTCTTGTCCCTGTAAGATGTTCAGAGATTCAGACGTGGGACGGTGGCACAGACATTACCTGGGTATTCACCTGGTGAGCTAAAAGCACAGTGTCTACGGCCTGGGGCCCCAAATTACTCATTCAATAATTCAGAGTACTTTTTTTTTTTTAACAAAAACCCCCATAGGCAAGGACTTTTACCTGCAACAGAAAGATACCGCGAACAGACAGATAGCTGAGGAGGGGTGTGGGGGGAACGAGGGCTGGTAACAATTTTACTTTGTCTACCTTTTTTACCCTGCTTCAATGTTTTTCCAAAGTAGCATGTGCTATGTTCATAACCAGAGACAAATGAAGATCTATCTTGGGTATTAAAAAGTTGACAGGAAAACTAGGACAGCCACCTCGTCCCCACAAAGACAGAGGTGGAAGAGAGGGACAGCCAGGTCTGAAAGCTGAGGTGTGTAACGGGACCTATGATGCTGCCTTGCGTTTTGTGTCACCTGCGTCCCTCCAGCTACAAACAGCACGCCAGCTTCCCCACGATGACCTCATCCATTAAGGCTCACAAAGGGCTCTCTTTGTGCCAGGATCGTTCATGGAGAGATTTCTCCGTGGCTCGGTAATATTCCTACCAAATAGATGGCTTTTTTTACCCACTGTGGAGTAAACTGAGGAAGCCAGCCTACAGACACCATCCATAACCCCCCTCCACCCCCCACACTCGCTCTGAACTTTAATCAAGGTGCCCGCGTTCATCCACACGCCCCACCAGGGAACAGGCAGAGGAAAGATTCTTTGGGGGCTTCTGGCTTTAAATTACCTGCTGTGCATTCCTCAAGGATCCTAACCCAGAGAGGGGAAGACACTGAACATTGGGGAGGGGGAGAGAGTAAAAATTTCCCTATGAAAGAAGTAAGGATGGAGCATCACTGTACTAGGACATGGGGCACCAAGGAAGAAGACTGAGTCCCACACTGCCTTTGGAGAACCAGTCGTGTCTCTGCTTAGTTCCTAGCAGGGTTACCATGGTCTGGACGGGTCCTTCTTCTTCTAGGCCCTTCTCGCCTGCGTCTTCTCTTCGCCCTCCTCCTCAACCTCTTCCTCCTCCTCCTCGTCCTTCTCCAAGTCCATCCATGTCCCCTTGGGTCCCTGGCGAAGATGACAGACTCCCAGCACACTGACAAGAGACACTGTCCACTCTGAGCTTCCGACACGGAGACCCTGTGTCTTTGGAGGAGCCGTCGGTTAAGTGGACGCAAGGATCCTTGCAGACTATCTCTGGGGACAATGCAGGTGGGCGGTGAGTGGGGACCGCCCAGCCTAAGAGTTCGTTGTGACTTGTTCTGGAAGCACCTAGGGGAAGCATGGCTGCCTGAGGGATGCCAGCCGCTCAGCAGTGTCTTACAAGGAAGGGGGTACAGCCCAGTGGAGGGGGCGCCTCCTTGGATGGACCCTCCACGGAAAACAAACAAGGAAGCCTGTGAGAAGCCCACCACAGTCCCTCTGCCCTGTTTGGGACACCTCTGTCAGTTTGACGCACGATATAAACACAGGCCCCCTCTTCTACAGGCTCCCTCCCCGCCCGGAGACAGGAAAGAAACATTGAAAGGCCGTGAGCCGACGGCCCTCATGCTCACTGGACAGAACGTGGGAAATGTGTGTACCTGGGACCCGTTTCAAAGCACGGTGCTTGTACCCACTCACTGAGCACGGGGACGCAGGGCTAAAAACCCGAGCTAGTATTTAAAAAATTGAGACCCCTGCCGTTTAGAAAAATTCTCCCCAAACAGCTCCCCCCTGCAAAATATTTCTGATTTCTGACTTCCGTGGCAGGTTGGGAAGTCAGCAGCACCGGCCCCCATGCCTGCGGGATCGCGGGCAGCTGGAGCCCTCATGACTCAGCAGCCTGAACGAGGTGGGCCAAGTGCAGCCCCCGTGGCCCCCAGACTCGCACCTCACATCAGGCGTTTCCTCGCCAGCTGGGGCCCCTGCGTACCTGTCCTTGAAAATCTATTATAGCAAAGCTCACCTTTCCTGGTTCCAGTCTGGGTCATAATCCCAGGTCTTGAAAGGGATCTGTGCGTTGGATGAAGCAGGGGTGGTCTGAGAGTGCTCTGTGCACGCCCCGTTCAGGGAGGCGTGCCGTGGACCCGGACCCCGTGCGGCTGAAGACAAGCCTCCTCTATGACCACGTTCAGCTTGCGGTTGGCCCGGCCCGAACGAGGGGGCGCATTCAAAGGACATTCCCGTCCCTAAACTCATATCCCGCTGGACCATCAAAGTGACAAGCCAGTCAAGTACCATGTGCCTCTACGGAACAAGACCACTCCTTAATTATTTAACCTTTCCACTCTTGAGAGTGAGTGCATGCACGTGTATGTGTGTGTGTCCCTCTGTGTCCCTTCATCTTCAATTTGATTTACTCTTCTCCCCATGAATTAAAAATCAATGTCACCCCTATTCCTTTCTGGCTTAATCTCTTCTCTGAACTAACAAAATCATCCCACGATCCCTTTTCTAGAAAGCACCTCTGGGTCAGCTCACAGCCATCCATCACGGCCACTTACACCATCGCCCAGCTGGACCTGGGAAAGGCTGGGTTGGAGGTGCTCTGTAAACGCATCTCAGGAACCGGACGGAGCCAAATGGTGATGCAACGGAACAAGATAAAAGGTCAAAGCTCCCGATGATGCATTTCTCAGCTGTCACAGCTTTTAGGGGGTGATGATGACATAAGCCGTGCTGGTAAGAAAGGCGTATTTATTCACCACAAAACTACAGACCCTGAAAAGTGCTACAGGCAGCTCCTCCCTGTGAGGACCCCCTGAGGGCTCAGCCTTTCCCTGTGCAGGTGATCTCCCCGTTACTCACCCTCCCCGTACTTCAGATGTCCCGCTGGCTTCCCCGTGGAGAGAGGTCTCGGACCGAGTTTTGTTAAAATCAGAAAAAGCGACCTTACAACTCTGGGGAGCCAGAGATGAAAACTAGAACTCTGTGTCATTCCCAAATTTCGGATCTGCTGTCCAGCAGTCCCTAAGGGACACGTTTATGAACCCTGAGAGAGATCCCCAAATGAACTCAAACGAAAGTTATTAGCATGTATTTCACTCTTGATGACAGCCTTTCAAAATACACTTGAACACACACACACACACACACACACACACACACACACACACACACACATACACACTGAATATGGTGACACAACTTCCGCAAAGCAGGACTTTGAGAAGAGAACACTCCTGGTCAATTTCATACGAACTTACGAATCCGCTGACTGGACACCCTGAGCTACACAAATCAAGTGGGTGTGCATAAAGTCATCATCGTTTCAGAAAATTTCCTCTTCGGACGGAACACGTCTTGATTGGCAGAGAAACACACGGTGGTTTCTTTCAACTGAAACGTTTTTTTAGCAACGAAGCACTGTTTTCACAGAATTTAGACAGGAAACCAGCCACCAAACCTGGCTGTTGACCCAGCAGAATGACCCGGATTCGCCGCTCTCTTTGGGGGACCTTGGAAACATGAATGTCACTCTACCCACTGGCATCGAACCTTTGTACACGTGGCCGCGACTCAAACAAAACAAAAACTACCTTGGGAACAGAATTAACTTGGTTAAGTTCACCATCCATCACCACGCAGCCTTCATCTTCTTTTCAGGACACCCAGATCCGTCTCCCTCGCCACGGTAATGATTACACTACGCTCGTGAAAGTTTGTGTAAGAGCCAGCAGGGCGCATTCTCCTTTTGGGGTGTGAGACGTGGACTCCTCCGCTTGGAGAAGGGGTGTGGAACTCCCTACCCTCTTCCGATGAATCCATACTCAGACCTTACTACTAAGATGGCAGAATAGGTGTGGAAGCAAAGAAGATGCCTAGCTCGTTATGGCTCGCTCAGGAGAGCCCTCGTGGAGAGTTAGATGTGGGTTTTAATCCACGGTCGACTACTGGCTGTGCGGCTTTTGCCATCACTCACAAGTTTTCAGTCTCCAATTCTCCCACAAGAAGCCGTCTCTTTACCCACCTCCCAGGGTCCCTGGGCAGCTTTGTAAGAGGTGAGGGCTACGAAACGTGCCCAAGATGCTGTGCGTATCCGCAGTGCCTACTGCATGTAATTAACCCGTGCCGGTTACACACGAACGTGCCCCACGCTGGGCACCCCAGCTGGACCTGTTTCACAAAGCACGGAAGAGAGTCACGGCACGGGAGGAACGCAGGATGGCTGAAGGACCCTTCCTTCGGCACACATAAGGGGAGTTGAGTATCTCTCAAGAAATCTACAGGTCATTCCTGCCTGCAACAGCAACAGGGATTTCTCGCTAATTAAAGTATATTAAGGATGCCCTGTGTCTTGAATTACTACACAGCTTATAACATATGGTGAGCTAATTATCTACCTCTCTAGCCATAGAAACGTCTTCCCAAGACAAATTTTATCCCTAAAAGAGTCAATTAGGGTGAGGGATTGTGGTGGAGGGCACGGTTATATATTCCAAGCCATCGCTCTCTTCAATTTGGAAATACACACTTGTAATCCTGACGCATGGACCTGAATGCAGCTAAGCAGACCACACTTGAGAGGACCAAGAAGCAATCAACTGCCTCCCCTTAAGTCCCCGTCATTCGTGTCTTCCAATCTCAAGTCAGCATCTCGAGAACAAACCCTTGAGCAGAAACCATTTCAGTCCCCAGGCTCAGAGACAGAATATGAACATTAGAAATGAGCATTTAAATCCTTTTCCTCATCGCCTCTGACAAGTGCACTGAAGGGGAGCTGTGTCCCCCCGAAAACTGTTTCCACAGCAATCCACTGAAATAAGGCACTGGTTTCGACTGGGAAATTCTGATGCCCAGGCACCTGAGTCAATCGCACAGACACTGTCATTGCTTGGATGAGCTGTCCCTGCTTCTGATGAGCCCAAAATGCGTGTCTCACAAATGTGGTGAGACCTGCCCCAATGATTCAAGACACTCTGGTCAATGAGGTAACTCATATAAATGTGTCTCTGGATCCTTAAAAAAAAAGTTTATAGAAATGGTAGTGTCACCGTGGGTTACGATTCTCTGGTGCCACATTAAGGCAATTCTCTCAAGAACCTTGGACATCAGCCTTCAGCAGATCAGATATGTACCATATAACACAGGAAGTCAGTGTCACCCAGGGGAGACTTTACGTAGATGCTTTAAATCATTGAATCATCAGATAACACACGCGAGAAGTTTTTTTGAGAATGGCCTCGTGGTAAACACATGGCAGCATGGTCACTGATACTGACCATCTGTGCAGTGCTCCAACGTGGGCAGTGGTCATTCACTCTACAGTCACCTGTTTGAAGACTAAACCGTTAAAAAACCCCCAAAAAACTCAGTAACCAGAACCCCCAACTATGGTGTTGCTAGAACACCCGAATCTCTACTTCTGGAAGAAAACGGAAGAAACGCCGATGTAATCAAGAAAAACTGGCCGGGCTTCAACATCCCGAAGCTGATCAAATTTGCTTTGCCACCCTCCTAAAATCATATGCTGAGGAACTCATGAAAACGTCTTGTAATCACATAAATATTCAAAGTCTGTATAGATTCAATCTTTTTCGTCAAAATACCACATGTAAAAAAAAAAGTGATTCACCCTGCAAGCTGAGCAACACTCCTGATTCCTGTCATTTTGCATTGAGCTCTGAAGTATTAATCTCCTCCCCGCATGCTTCTGAGAGATGGCTGTAGACGGAGAGTGGTCCAGCCATACTGGCAAATTTGCCAAACAGCAGACTTTTTTGTGCGTTTTGGCTTAAAAGGATAGGTTTGCCCTCCGTGGAACACCGTTCTACCTTGGAACGGCCCCTCTCTTGTTTATAGGACACTGCAAGTTTAACTGGCGAGGTGAAAGCTTTGTCAACCATGCAGACTGGGACCCAGGGCTGAGTCATGACATGAATGGAGCATCACAGTCAGGTATTAAAGAAAAGAAAAGAAACAGAACAGGATCGGGTGGAACGCATCAGACGTGATCACTACAGAGAAAATAAAAATCATTTCAGGAAACTTTCGTTTCAGTTAAACACCTCTTGGGGAGGTACAGTGTTGTCACCTTCGAGCCACCCAGCAGGGATTTCCACAGAGAGGACTGGCACTCTCCACTTTCAACCGACATCCCAGGATCTCCCAACACAAAGTGTGAGGAATCGCAATTCTACACCTCCAGCCAAGAGCATCTCCCCTCTCCCTTTCTTGGTCTACCTGTGGAAAGTTCTAGTGACCCAATTTCACTCGCCACCACGTACTAAGCTATTAGAGGCAACCCCACCATCGACAGTCCTGAGCAAGCGCCGTGCCCAGGATGTGGGTGGCCACCCCAGGCATGCCCGCCTCCGGCGTTGTGGGCAGATGGCTAGGCTTACTGAAGGCATGATAACCCAATGGTACCTCCACGTGCAGAATCACAGACATAGATGTTCACGAGCACGACGGCCATGTAACACCTCCCCCTTCTCTAAAGAGTCGAATTACGTTACATCATTCAACGCACCATCTTACGAGGTTTCTCCACTCTCTGCTGCCTGAACAGACCCGCTCTCACGGGCGTAGCAAGGACCCACCAAGACCAAACATCTGATTTCCACACCGAGTTTCCATCTTTGTCTGTCGACTGTCCTCTCACGTTACAAAGGGAACAAAACATTTTGTTAGTTTTTAACAGCAAGTGTTACTGAGAGAGACTTGTGTCAGTGTCTCTGTTCCTGGTTATGCCCTTGGCTGACTGCAGTCCCCCAAAAGTATAAACTCAAGCAGCTCTAACAGACCCCAGAGGGATCACCCAGTGCCCTCACAGGGTGGTTTTGCTCAGAAACGTGCCTAGAACGCTTGGCTCTCTCCACACCGTTCACATCACAAGGGCAGCGTGTACAGTCAACAACGCACAGTTCCTTTTCCTCTCTTGCTCGCCCATTGGAAGATTCAAGACTGTGTTGATACCCAGTCCCCTCTTCCCACAGCTGTCACCCCACAGAACTTTTTGGGGTGTGGCTTCACAAGCACAGGACATGGGAAAACTGGCAAAGTGTCTGTGGGGAGAGCCTACAGCATCGTTATTCCTGAGACCACCCCCCCAGCCCCCAATACATGCCATTTCATTTCCCCCATCCATCCTGCAGAGAGCCAGGCTGGGGAAATCCACTAAGCATGGGAGGGGAAACGTGGTGAGGAGGACCATCCCGTGCTTCTGTCAGAGCAGGAAGACAGCTAGACATGAGCAGAGAAAGGGGGACACGGGCCAGATGGCAGGAATTGGGCAAAAAGAGAGGCAGGGGGCCAAATACAGGAAAATCAACATCATGTAAGCACCAGGGGTCCCGTGGGCAGAGAAAGGAAAGCAGGAACCTCTGGGCTGAGAAGTAGTCACACACTGTAGGCTGGCAAGTGCCCTGGAGGCTGACAAAAAAGCGGGAAAGGGCAGGAATCTGCAGTGTCTGAATGTAGCCTTCTGCTCACTATGACCTCATTACAACAAAATTAGCCTTGCAGATTAGAAGTACCCACCACGCACCGCCGCCGTGACACTTGTGATCCAGATTAAATAAGGACGAAACTCTCTCCCACCCTCGAGAAGGTAGAGTTGGGATGAAAATCAGGGAATAGGACCCCACACCAAACCCCCCTCAATGTATTCCGCCCATTCATTTTTACACCCTGTGTAACCAACTTGCCAAAGAAACTCAGGGCAGCCGCTCACCTGAGCCTGCCCGCTCTCCCCTTGAGAGCGTCCTATCACTTCACAAATCCTCACTTTACTTTCTTGACCTCTGTGTCCCATCTCTGAGTTCTCTCTGCGGAGAGACAAGAACCTAATCTCCGGCAACACCCCCTCCCCCGTGGAGATACCCGAAATCACGTGTTCTGTCTCCCTGGCAGCATGGGGACCGGAGGCGACACCCACCGTTGTAGGAACTGGGCCGCGTCCGCCGTCAGCCGCTGCGTGAGGTTGTCGTAGGACATGGGCTGCTGGCTGATTTCGTGGTCCCTCATCAGGAAGCAGTTCAGGGGCCGGAAGTAATGGAGGAAGGCCAGCAGGAGGACGAGGATCAGGGCGGCCAGGAAGAGGAGGCAGAAGAAGGCGACAGGGGGCACACGGAGCAGCCCCAGGCACTTGAGCACTGCCAGGGTGAGCAGCGTGACGCCGATGACCTGCAGGGGCGAGAAGACCAGCAGCTGGAAGGCCGCGGTGAAGACAGTGCCGTCTCCAGGCTTGCAGTCCCTCAGGTTGGTCACCGGGAGCCCGTGGAAGTAGTCGAAGCCGTGGCTTAAGGGGTGGTGGCAGAAGTCGGTTCTGTTCTGACAGCTGGTCCCCAGGTGCCACTTCCCTGAGCAGACAAATGGGCGGCACGTTTAGTCCCAGTGAACACCCTGACGTGAAGGTCCGCCGCCGGCCCCCACGCACAGCACAGTGGGCTCTTTCTGCACATCCATCCGCCAAACCCTACTCGACCACGTTCACTTCCTTTCCCACAAACCGTCCTTTCCCTCCACCCACCATCCATTTCATCAACTGAACTATCTATCCCTGTCTCCATCAACTATCTCACCTATCTTTCCATCTGTCACCCATCCATCCACACACGTACACAGGGAAGGATGCCCATCTACACACTCAAATAGCACACACAGGAGCATGGTGCTTTAATTTAGAACCGAAATCATGTCTTCCCTATTTACAGTTGTGCAAACTGTGTCAGCAGCGTCACCCTTAAGAAGGCTGCTCTCGCGCCCTCCCCACCCTTGCACTCATCTCGTCCCGGTCCTCGCCTCCCCCTCAGCGGCCCGTACCTATCAGAGCTGTTGAATAGCCTTGAGTCTTCAGAAGCTTGGCGAATGTAATCTCACTGGGGGGAAGTCCTCCAGAAGAGGCCGAGAAGAGGAAAACCCCCACCTGGGACTGAGATGCCATCCCTGAAGCAGGAGAAATCAGCCATTAAGACGGGAGAGCCATCAAGACTGGCTGGAGGACCAGGGCCACAGTAACGAAGCCGGGAGGTTACCTGATCGGATGGGATAGCGGCCGGTCAAGAAGGCCGCCCTGCTGGGCGTGCACAGGGGCGAGGCCGCCAGGTGCTGAGTGAGTTTCACCCCCTCGTTGGCCAACCGGTCAATGCTGGGAGTCCTGGAACAAAAGACTCACGTCATCCATCGTGACCTTGGAAAGAAAGCCTTCTCTGTGGCTTCGTAAAGCTAGTCACTTCGCAGGAATATGGGGACGCTGAGGGCTGTGTGCAGTTGGGGAGGGGAGGGGGAGGGGAGCAGTGACACACAGCCAAGATTCAGAGTGAGAACAAAGCCCCGCGGGGGACAACGGGGTCCAGGTCTGCCCGCTCCAGGGGCCTGAGCCCACCCTGGGAGGTTCTGAGCTTCAGTTCCCCGAGGCCTGGTTTACAAGCGAGGACCCAAGTCTCGAGGATGGGCTGCTGTGAGGAGGGGGAGGGAGATGGGTCAAAGTCTCAGCCCTCCCTCACCTGGGCCCCCTACCCTGTTCCCTTGTGCCCCCGAACGAAAGCTCTGGGGGCAGCCTGACTCTTCTCTTCTCAACCACAGCCAAAGAGCAGGTCCGACCCAGCTATCACCTGCTCTGTCTAATTTCCACGTGCCCCCAGGAAGAAGGGGGGGTGGTGAGAGAATTCCCTGGAGAAAGAGAGAATGGGGCCCACGTGCACCGGCCAGTGAACGGTAACAAAGGGGCTCACAGACTCCAGGACAGATGGACACATGCCAGTGTGAAACCACGACATGCGGTGAGTCACTCACCCTCTGTGGGCTCAGGGCTTTTAACACAAATGAACCCCTGTTCGTGGGCTCACTTCTAGAATGACACGTTACATAAGACAGACCATCCTGGGGCCTCTTCTCCAGGAACGGCTGGGCCCAGAACCGTAGGAAGTCATGCCAGACTCCTCAGCACTGAGAAATGAAGGTCCATCAGGTCTGCGACCAGGCCGAGAGGCTATCCCACATCCCCCGACATGAACCCCAGACCTTGCCTCTCTGCCAGGCTCTACGTCTTCTACACTTCAGTTCTGAGTGTAGATGGGACACCTCCGTCCCCATGGCCTCCTTGTCCGCTGGGAGGGGCCTGTCTCACGTGGAGAAGGCCCCTCTGTAGCCCCCACCAAGGTAGCCGCCTCCCAGTAAAGGGATGGCGTGGCTCACCGCACTCCCTGCAAGACGGCTGCCTAAGGGGTGGGGGCATTCATCTTGTCCCTTGCAGAACCTGTCTGTGCATCTGACTTAAACCTCCCAGTGACTAGACTGGGCACCGAGAAATTTGATTATTCAACACTGTGATGTTATAAAATGTAAAATGAAAAAACATACTTCAGAAAGCAGTGGGCTCTAGGAGGGGGAGGGTATAGCTCAGTGGTAAGGTGCTTGTCTGGCATGCACAAGGTCCTGGGTTCAATCCCCAGTACCTCCATTAAACGAACAAATAAACCTGATTACACGCATCTCCCACCTCCCCGCAAAATAAAAAAGAACAACTAGAAATCAGCGGACTCTCATAAGGAGAGGAAGTCAGATTTAGGGTAATATGGACGTGAATTCTTTTCTGGGATTTTATAGCTTTTTTTTGTTTGTTTTCTTTTGGTAACTGGTAGACTCTGAACCTTAAAGGCTTGACTGCAACTTTGTAATTAAGACAGCTTAGTAGGGAGAATTACCTGCTACCTCAGCAAACTTGAGGACTATCATGTCGAATATTAAACTAATATCTTGTGCTATTTAAAAATAATACTTCAAATGAAAAAAAGAGAAGTCATGACGTTGATTAAAAAATTAAATTAATAACAAGGTTCATATCAAAAAATGCCAAACAGTGAGAGCTAAACTTTTCACAAAAGGTGGGGAAGGAAACATACGTGGTCCGCTAAAATTTTAAGAGAACACTGAATACTTGTTTTTTTTAAAATCTAACAAGTGTCATAGGTCAGCACACATCTTAAATAAGAAGGAACATGTGATGCACAGATTCGGGTGGGAACTGACACACGTCTGGCTGCGTCTCACTGGCCCGCTCTCCTCCAAAGAATAATTCACTTCATTTTGTTTGATCTGACAGTAACACGGAAACGCAGTTCCCCAGAGGCGCGGTCATGCTGGTAAGACGATGAGGGTTCCCAGGGAACAAAGTGACGAAAAATCCAACCGTGCGACCCTTAGCTGTCCATCGTCCTGAGCTTCAGAGAGTAATTATTCACAGATCTTACAAGAAAATTCTAGTGGAACCCTCCTCTCCTTTAATTCCGTTCGCAATAGTCATGTGCGACATGAAGCCCTGCAAAGACTCAGCATTATGTCAACCCTCCTCCGTGATCATAAAGAGATTTAAAAAACTTAAGGGAAAGTTAAAAAAGAAAAAAAAAGAGAGAGAGAAGGTGCAACACTAATGCCAATATTCTTCTGCAAAAGGACCGACTTCGATTCTAAACCAAAGGGACCCACGCAACGCCGTCCTCTGTCCCTGGGTCCGGTTCCTGTTGTGTGTTTTGTTTTTCCTCCCACTGCCGTCTGCCCTGGTCCTTGGAAAGTTCTGTCATCATCAAACGTGCCCCGTGTCCTTGGGACAGCTGTCCCCAGCCTGCCCATCCAGAACAGCCTGGGCCAGAGCAGGAAGCAGGTCGGGAGGTGCAAATGAGCGGTTCACACGCCGGGTGGCACGGGGCCCCGCTGGGACCAGAGCCACACGCCGAAAAAGAAGGCAAAACACAAGAAGTGAACCAAACGGAGTTAAAACAAGGGAGTGAAAAAGCAGCGTAGTAGCGGCGAGGAAGAAAGAATGACTGTGAATGTCTCCCCAGTGCGCCTTTGGAGTTTATCCAACCGCCGACGGTGATTCCAACAGGAAACGCCATCACACCTCCCTTCCTGACGCCCGTATGTGTAACGTCACACGCCCAGGTGTGCAGTCTGGGGGGCGGTAAACGTCTCCACGCGGCCTGTGCCCTGCGAACTCGTGTCCCCCGTCATGGGGTGACGCCCTACGAAGGGAGGCCTGTGTTCATACGGCAGCCGCGTCGCCCCACCTGAGGGTCTTGTTTCCATAGCAACCAGGATCCCCAATGCCAAGGTCGTCCGCCATGAACAGGACGAAGTTGGGCCTTGACTTCGCATGGCTCCGGGCCCCACACAGGAACAGGATCACGAGCAGAAGGGTCCTCATCTTCCTGCAGAGGGCAGAGGGGAAGAGACGCGTGAGGGGTGCTGGCGGCGTGAGGGGGACCCTTCTCCTTCTCTGGGACCCTCCCCTTCTTCTAGAAGAGGGCGCTCTCTACCCGCACCCTGCCAGCCCCGGACCATGCGGGCTCCAAACTGAATTGTAGCCTCTCTTTCCTGCATGGTTGTTTCCAAAACCAAACATGCCCTTCTCCCTGGATCGTCGTGCGACCTCTCCTTTCTATCCCAAACTGAAATACAGACTCTGTCTGGAGAAATGAAAGCACAATCATGTCTTTACGGAAGGCGGGCTCTGTCACCCGCTAACCGTGGAAAGACAGTCATTCCGGGGCCATCAAACTCTCAATGTGAAATGGTTTCTAAAATTAGCTGTAAGTGTCAGAGTAGCAGCCTTTACAAGGCAACATGTACACGTGGGCCTGACGCAAACCTTTCCAAACTCCAGGTACGCAAAGTTCAGAGCCTGGGGCAGCTCCGGGCGCCAGCTCATGGGGGGCAGCCAGCACACCGGAGGAGGGGAACCCGTTCACCCAACACCCACCCGATGGCACTGCACTCTGGTCGGGAACTACGGGCTGCAGGACTCTGGGAGAAGACACCGCTGGAAGGTGCACACCTGGAACTCCCTCCCTGATGCCCACAGAAACAGCCCAGTGAATACTCAGAAGAGGGACAGGACCCGCCAGGATCGGCGCAGCCGGGGGCAGAAGCCTCCTCAGGCCTCATCCCTTGGGTGCGGTTAAATGCCCACGGGCCAGACCAAGGGGCCAGGCTGAAGGACGCACCCACCCGAGCTTGCTCTCACCCCAAGAGAACTCAGGACTCAGGCAAGCGAGACAAGACCTTAGCAGAACCTATGGCATCGGGAACTCACTGGGGTGTGGAGGGGCCTGGGACACATGGATCCCACCAGAGCTGTGGGTCTCTGCATGAGGCATGACAGCCACGTGGAGCCGGAATCCTGTGGTGGTTTCGTTTGAGAAAACAACACGGTGCTGCCTTCCAAGGACACCTGGACGCCAACCCAGCCACCCCGACGTTCGTCCTCCCCATTCTTGTATCTGTTTCCTTCTTCTCCATCAAGCTGACCCTCACACCTGGTGTGGGAGGCGGCCGACAGCCCTGTCCGCAAACACATTCACGCCTGCATCCCTGGACCCTCTAACTGTGTTACCTTACGTGGCAAAAGGGGCTTTGCAGACGGGATGAAAGCTCTGGAGATGGGAAAATTCTCCTGGATTTTGCAACTGGGCCCTTTTGAGCACTGCTGGCCCTCTGTTCTCTCTTTGTGCTTTGACTCTCAACACGGGGTCTCAGGAGCACAAAGGCGCCTGTCAGGGTGTGCCCTGGCAGAACCACCTGGCCTTAGTCTGCACTCCCCTTTCCCATCACACCAGCATTGCTTGCCACCCTCAGCTCCCCCAGAGAGAGTCTCAGAGGATGCCAGAAGCTGCTTCTCTGGGAACACACTCTTTGACACTAAACAGCTAATATTTGGTCACTGAGCAAATGAGTAAAGACAGCTTCTGTGGATGTAAGATTGGAAGGTTTCTCTCCTTCCTACCTGGACGGGAGGCACCATGAGGGCCGTGGCTGGTTGAACAAGTACCAAAGAAAACTGCATGAAACCAAGAATCCACGTTCACTCTGTTGAATTAAAACTCCTCCCTCTGACTCAACCAAAGAGAAAACGAGAAAGGTCAGGAAAGTCTGTTTTCAGGAGTTGCAGCAGTTGCAATGACCCTACTGTGGGTAACAGGGAGGATTTAGAATTTAGCATCTGTCTCTAAATATACAGCGTGAGACACCCAAGAGGTTCTGAAGATTACTGAGGATGCCCATTCGTGATGCCTGCGAAATGCTTAGGGCTGGGGGCTCAGGGCTCCCTACACGGCTTTGACGGCATGAAAACTAGTACCAGCAACACAGAGAAGAGTGTGCTTCCCGACCTCTTGCCTTCCCTAAGAAGGCAGCCTAGAGCTTTCAGACCCAAGAAATCAACGGCCAAGACGCCGTGGTCGTGTGTTTCTAAGGACTTCACATTATCGTGGTTCACTTTATGTAGAAAATAAACAAAATGTCGTATTTTACAACCACAGTTTTCTGGGTGCTTTGCCTACATCTTCATCAAGTCACCTCCGTGAAGAAAATAAGAACACCTATTTGTCACATGACTGAGCAGACAGTGATCAGGGTTTCTCAGCCTTGGAAGCACTGACATTCGGGACAGGATGATTCTCAGTGTGGGGGAGATGGGACGATTCCCCGTGATGGGGCCTGGGCAGCTCCCTGGCGGGTGTTCAGCAGTGTCCCTGGCCTCCACCCACTCCATGCCTGGAGCCCACCCTCTCACCCTGTGTCATGACAACCAAAATGTCTCCAGACACTGCCACCTATCCCCTGGGGGACACAATCACCCCCAGTGGAGAACCACCCATTTACTATCCGCCTGTCACCCTTCTCACCGTCTATAAAATCATCAGTGAAACTTTGCTCCTGGACGTAACATGATTACAAGTCACTCCCTGTGCTCTCACAGGCGGGCAGCTTGGCTTCTGTGTGAGGATTTGGAAAGTGCAACCCATCAGAATGACTGAACTTCTCCTCGCGCCCACAAGCACATGTTCAATGCTAACACATAACGTTCCCAGGCCATAACATCCCCCCACCGGTCACAGAAGTCCTTGGATTCCTGCGCACATGGGCAACACTCTCCCAGGGGCTCTTCAAAGAGGACCCGAGCCTCCGAATATTCCTTCTCCTCTTGCCTGATCTCGCTCATCTGTCTCTGGTACTCGCGGCCCATCTCCCCAGCTGTGCCTTTTCATCAGAGATTCCTTCTCCAGTCATCTTGCCCGGACGAAAGCATCCTCACCCCCAGGCGAGGACAACTTGGAGCTACACCTTTCTCTCTCTCGATCAGTCTCCCCACTCATCTACCCCCCTTCCAAAGACCTTTCCATAAATGCAAACTCGGCACCCTCGCCCTTCCTCTAAAGATAACGAGCCAGGGAAATGTGACCATTCCATCTGCACTTCTAGGAACCACCCTCTCATTCCCAACTCTCTCTCCAGTGCTCTCTTGGGTGGCTTTTCTGTTTCTTGGGAGGTAGAGGAAGGAGTGGAGGCTTAAGAGTCAGGGGTCTCAGCTCAGGCCGGCAGTCATGAGGTCTTGGGCAACAAGCGTGATCTACTTGGGTGAGTTGTGTATCACCGAGATGCCATCTGTGGCATCGAGCAGTCCACTGAGAGGCTGGAAATAGAGGGTTTCCATGAAGTCAGGATCTCAGAAAGACATACCCATACTCCACTTCATTACAGCTTTAGTCACAATAGTCAAGATACAGAGACAACCTTAGCATCCAGGGATGGATGAATGGATAAAGAGAATTCCATGGTATCATGGAATGTTAGTCAGCCTCAAAAAGAGGGAAACCCGGCCATGTGCAACAACATGGATACATCTGGAGAACGTTATCCTAAGGGAAATAAGCCAACTGCGGAATCACATAAAATACATGGTCTCACTCATGTGCGGAATCTAAAAAAAATGTTGAATTCACAGAAGCAGAGGGTATAATGGTGGTTGCCATGGGTCAAGGCGGGAGGAGAACTGGGGGGATGTTGGTCCAAGGGTATAAACTTCCAGTTAGAAGATGAGCAACTTCTGAGAAGCAACACACAGCAAGGTAACTAGTTAATAATACTGTGCTATTGACTTGAAATATGCTTAAACAGTAGATCTTAAGCATTCTTCTAACCATTTGAAAAAAAAACCTGTTAACTATGTGAGGTGACGAATGTGTTAATTAATTTGACTGTGGTAATCACTGTATAATGCACACCTATATCGAATCGCTGTATTTTCATTTTAAATACATACAGTTTTACTGGCCAATTATACCTTAATTAAGCTTGAAAAAAAAAAAAGAACATTCCCTTCCTCCAAGAATAAAAAGAAATAAAAAGCTTCCAAAATGATGCAGTGCGAGACAAATGTAACTTTTTGGGAGTATTCTAATCTACCTATACCCCTGCAACTAAAAGTCATTCACTGACAGTTCAACCAGATCCATTTCAATTTAACAAATGCTTATGGCATTAAGAACTGGCAAAGAGACATCATGACAGTCTCGTGGTGGTTTCATGGTTGAATGAGACACAGAACCGCTCTGGAAGGACCCAACTGGCCCAGGGAGGGAGTCCGTGAGCCCAGAACCCACTAAAACGAGCAGCAGACTGACAGACGGGGTCCCTGCAGATTAGATCTCAATCCCGGCTCCCCTACTTCCTAGCAGAGAAACCATGGGGTGTTCATTAGCCTCTTGGTCGACATTTTCTTCTGTAAAATGGGGATGACTGTGAGGATAACATGGTGTACGTACCACTATGATTCAGTTAGGGACTCACAGGGGCCACGACTTGTTAGTTGTAGCTATCAGCACTGTCACTACAGTTCTGTGTAACCAATAATAAGTAGCAGAATAAAGCTTTAAAGAAAATGTGGGGGGCAACTAAAAGATGGCCTAATGACACCAACCCTGGGATTCACATCTTGCATAACCCCCTCCCCGTGGCTGGACCTTGCAACTCGGTCCCAACCAACAGAAGATGGACATAGTGGTGGGACATCACTTCTGTGATTAGGTTGCAAAACACGATAACCTCTGTCTTTTTAGCAGATTCTACCTCATGCTGGATTTTGATGAACTGAGTTGCCACACTGGAGAGATCCCATGACAAGGAACTGAGGGAGGCCAGCTTGGGACTCTCAGGCCAACAGCCTACAAGGAACTCAACCCTGCCCACAACCATCTCAGTGAGGTTATAAATGGACCCTGCCCACATTGAACCATCAGATGAGACCACCGCCCTGGCTGGTACCTTCATCAGAGCAGAAGAGCATGCTAAGCTGTGCCTGGGTTCCCGACCCATAGTGCCTGGGAGATAACAAATGTCTGTTGCATTAAGCTGCTAAGTTTGGGATGGGGTCATTTGTTACACAGCAGTAGATAACTAATACAAAGTATAACAGCTGAAGATGAGGAGTTCAGTTGTGTTGATGAGGACCTGAAAAAAGCTTTCCATGGTGGTGACTCACAAGGTCATGATGGACCCATTTTAAGAAAATGTTTCATTATGAGTAAGTGGTCAGAATTTATGTAAGTAATTTAGAGATACGTGGCTCAGCTCAACAAACATGTAAAAAATGAATTTGTTTTACAATTGAAAATTGAAAATGCTAGAAGAGGAAGAAAGTCCGTAGCAGCCCAGACAGATGTGGTTAAGAGATTAAACGGAGCAAAACTCAGGCTCTGTGTGAGTCTCAAGTAAAGTTCCACCCCAAATCCAGCTCTTCAGACACCTGCTTTGGGCTACTCTGCTTTTACTGCACACAAAAATTGAATCTGATTTTTTGTTTCCAAATAAAATTTTTCTTCTATATTGACTTACAGGCTAAGCATACAGAAGGAAAAAACAAACAAACATAAACCAGCTATTCGGAGAACCACTCAGCTACAGTATTTCTCTCCATGGTTTGATGATTTTTTTTTTTTCCTGTGCTTGTGTCAACGGCTGAATGCACAGCACTGCTGTGACTGCGTGCCTTGGTGGGTTTTTTTTGGTTTGTTTTTGTTCTTTCATGAAAAACTGTCTTTTCTCCTACTATGAGGGGGGGAAAAGTCTAAGAAATAGCAGGGGTCAGACAGGGAGGGTGTAGTCAGCCTACTAAGGATATTCCTCTTTATCTAGAAGTGATGGAGGGACTGTGAAGATTTTAATCAGGGAGTGAAAGGCAGGTTTGATTTCCTTTCTCAGATGGTCCTTCTGCTACTCTGTGATGGACAGACGGGCAGAGGCTGTGGCGGATGTGAAGATGATGGCCATGACCCTACAAAGAGGGTGGTACCCAGACGAGGTGGGGAGAGGCGACAGAGCAGAACAGAACTGCACTGAGATGCCATCAATAGAGCTTGGTAACTGACTAGAGAGGAAGTGTCAGAAAGAAAGGGCGTATATGTGCGTGACTGGGACATGACGCTGTACACCAGAAACTGACACATTGTAACTGACTACCCTTCAATAAAAAATAAAATAAAATAAAATAAGGTAAAAGATTTAAAAAGAGAGGGCAGTGAACAGTACTTCACACTTGCTCTGTGGAACAAGATTGCGGCTGTTAGCCGTCAAACAGCACCAGGAGGGCAGAAAACACGTAGGATTTAAGATTTTGAACCCTCTCTGTGCCAAGATGTCACCGTCTTAAGAATCCATTCTATATACGTATGACCTTTGGAAAAAAAAAAATCATTTCAACTTTCTGTGTTTTCAGTGAGAGGGCTAGTTCAGGTGTAGAACTTTTTAACTGAAATCCAATAGGGTAAAACCCCATTAATAATTATTAGTATCTATATTCATTTCTGAACTGCCAGATGGTTTTGGTTAGCTCGCCGGGACAGTGGAGCATTAATTATATCTCCAAAACGTGCCTGGGTAGATATTAGGGCTACCGTGAGAAATAGCAACCAGCCCAAGGGAGAATGTTTGAAATTTTACGTTTCTTAATAGCCACTTAGAATCCCCCTGCATTTACATTATTACTGTCTGAAGTAACCGGAACTTTTTTTTCCCCACAAACATGGATTAGAGCAAGGTGTTTATAAAGATGTTTCAAACTATTAAAACAGAGTTAGTTGATAAAAGTGCTTAAAAATTAAATGGAAGTGCTCCAAGATATCAAAAGTATGGCACATTAACTTCTGAAAAACAGAATAATTTCCCCTCCTGGAAAATATTAAATTATTTTTCTGAACAACCTTAATTTGGCAAAAAAGCAAGCAGAAGAAAAAAACTTTTTCAAAGAAGTAGCTATTCCTAAAACAGAATTACTATGAAGCAGAGAGACAAAAGAACATTTTCATAACTAGAGATGTAATTACATTAAATTTGTTCATTAAAGGAAAATTAACACTGCGCTTACATAATGGAAAGTTTACCAGGGCAACCAAAATGCTCCCGATCTATTTGCTTGATGGGGAAAAGGGTTATTGAAAACAAAGAAAAACCTGTATTGCAAAGCATATTTTGTTTAGAAGAAATGCAGTTTTTGTTCAATTCAAGCTACGTATCTATGAAATTAGGTCCACAAAGTGTTGTCTAATAGATGTCCTGTTTTAAATTTGTGAAGAAAAATAGTCTGACACTAGGACAGCAAAAACCCCATCTGAATATGTGTCTAAACACTGTTTCTATTGATTTAAACACCTATTTGGATCGCTTGTGATTCTTCTAAACTAAATATTCTCATGTATTCAGTGTTTTCACTGCCTGTGCAACCCTGGCTGGTTGGTCTGGTCTCTGTGGTTTTCAGCCTACTGCAGTACACGTAGTACAATTAAATCAATGCTGTAAGGAGTATTCATAAGTAAATAATAAAATCGTGCCATTTGCAGCAACATGGATGGACCTGGAGATCGTCATTCTAAGTGAAGTGGGCAAGAAAGAGAAAGACAAATACCGTATGAGATCACTTATATGCGCAACCTAAAAAAAAAAAAAAAGATAAATGAACTTATTTACAAAACAGAAACAGACTCACAGACATAGAGAACAAACGTATGGTTACCGGAGGGGGAAGGGATAAATTGGGAGTTTGAGTTTGCCGATATTAACATACATAGAATAGATAAACAACAAGTTCTGTATAGCACAGGCAACTATATTTAATACCTTGTACTAACTTAAGGAGAAAAAGATTATGAAAATGAATATATGTATGTTCAGGTATGACCGAAGCATTGAGCTGTACACCAGAAACTGACACAACATTGTAAACTGACTAGACTTCAATTATATACATACATACACACACACATACAAATTTTAAAAAAGAGTATTCACAAAGAAAGTTATTTTTTAAAAAGTGAGTCTTGCTCAACGTCTATGTGGACATCCGAAATCTGCAGAAGAGTTGGGGAGACACTCTGTTCTGCACGTTTGAAGCATCTGCTAGCCCTGAGTCACATCGTCCCTGGCTCCCTGGTCCAGCGGATGCAGCCCAAGACAGGAGGGAGGGCTGTCGGCAAGGAGCCCAGCGCGACGCCCCCAGCCCCCAGCCCCCAGCAGCCACCCATGAGCCATCAGCACCGGTCCCTGCAGACTGCCTCATTTCTGCCTCGTACAATAAAAGGGCTCCTCGCGTGCCTAACACCCCATGCTGTTTCTGCCCCCCACACCTGATGTTTCTTCTCCATGTCTGCCTGGAAACGAGTCTGCATGGTTTGCTCATTAGATAGAAGACATACAAGCTCTCAAGGCATCATCGCACAGCAGAACATTCCAGGAAAACCGTGAAAACTGGAGTCTGAGGAGCATTTGACACTGGATCCTATTTGACCTCCTGAAAAGCATTCCTCCCCACCTCCCAGTTGTCAGAGTTCATCTCTGGGTACCTCAAGCTGCACGAGGTGTCCCAGCAAAGGTCCAAGACAGAGAAACAGAAAAGGCTGATGTAATGGCACAGAAGTGACTGCACCTGTCAGGAGATGAGGTCCCTGCCGGTCCAGTCCAGGAGCCGGGGAACTTCTCAAGCAAAGGTACTAACTGTCCTGCCATCTCTTAAAGACCCCACCACGTCAGGCCCCTGAAAGGCCCCTGGAGTTCAGACCAGCAGAAAAATACAAATCCAACCCTGGTGGGGAAAAGGAGGGCAGAAGGCTTCAGAATGAGGCAGCAAGAACAACTCAGCCCCTTCAGACGGCATCAAACTGCCAAGCTCCAGGTGTCTGTTTTATACAGGTCCCCACCAATGCAACAGGCTGTGCACTGTACCCATTTTACAGGTGAGCAAAGTGAGGCTGAAAGGTGACATCACCCGCTGGAGGACATGTGGCGAGTGGATGAGTGCAGGAGTCACATTTCAGCTCCGTGGGACCCCAGATCCATTTAGAGAGACAGGTCCTGAGAGCTGCCCAGACAAGAGTGTGCCGTAGTGACTGCCCGGGACGTAGGCGGGGCCACGTGTGCCTGGAAGGAGGATTCAATTATACTTCGTACATGGCTGCATTATTTATTTTATGACCCGTGGAGTCAGCTGAAAATTATTTGCAACTGTGATAAAATCCACATAACAAAATTTACCATCTTCTTTTTCCTTTTTGTTTTTTTATGTTTCCTTTTTGTTTTCCTTATGTTTTTTAATGGAGATACTGGGGATTGGACCCAGGACCTCGTGCATACTAAGCATGTGTTCTACCACTGAGCTATTCCCATCCCCCAAAATTTACCATCATAATCATTTTTAAGCGTACAGCTGAGGACCACGAAGTACGTTCACCTCGTTAAAAACCATCACCACCCTCTATCTTCAGAACTTTTCACCCTGCAAAACTGAAACTCTATCACCATTAAATGACACCCCCCCAACAGTTTCTGATCGCCTTGCCCAGGGCACCCGCCAGTCTCCTTTCTGTCTCCCTGAATCTGATGACTGCAGGTGCCTCCTGCCAGTGGACTCGCACAGGATTTGTCCTTTGGTGTCTGATGTGTGTCACTGACCACAATATCCTCATGGTTCACCTGTGTTGTAGCATGTGTCAGAATCTTCCCCCTTTTTAAGGCCGAATCACATCCTGTTGTGGGGATGGACCACATTTTGTTTACGCACTCCTCTGCTGATGGCAACTGAGTAATTTTAAAAGATAAAATAGACAATGAGACACCAAATCATTAATCACGATTAACGCTAACCCTGGACTTTTGACCACTATTACACAGTTTTCTGGTTTTTTGGGCTGTCTGCAGGATTCACATCTGAGAACACCTACAGATTTAGAAATAATTACGGAATGCACGTGTTCGTAACACGTGTGATCACTCTGAGCTGCACACAGCTCTAAACAGAAAATACTTCACTTACGTACATTATGAACAACTGGAATGCTTTTATTCATTTTATCTGTGAGTCATTATTCATAGTAACGACTCACTGAATTCTTTTTTTAAATTCTTTTTATTGATTTATAATCATTTTACAATGTTGTGTCAAATTCCAGTGTACAGCACAATTTTTCAGTTATACATGAACATATATATATATTCATTGTCAAATTTTTCCTCTGTGAGCTACCATAAGATCTTGTGTATATTTCCCTGTGCTATACAGTATAATCTTGTTTATCTATTCTACATTTTGAAATCCCAGTCTGTCCCTTCCCACCCCCCCCGCCCCCTTGGCAACCACAAGTTTGCATTCTATGTCTATGAGTCTGTTTCTGTTTGGTATTTATGTTCTTTTTTTTTTTTTTTTTAGATTCCACATATGAGCAATCTCATATGGTATTTTTCTTTCTCTTTCTGCCTTTCTTCACTTAGAATGACGTTCTCCAGGAGCATCCATGTTGCTGCAAATGGCGTTATGTTGTCGGTTTTTATGACTGAGTAGTATTCCATTGTATAAATATACCACCTCTTCTTTATCCAGACACCTGTTGATGGACATTTAGGCTGTTTCTGTGTCTTGGCTATTGTAAACAGTGCTGCTGTGAACGTTGGGGTGCAGGTGTCTTTTTGAAGTAGGGTTCCTTCTGGATATAAGCCCAGGAGCGGGATTCCTGGGTCACGTAAGTCTATTCCTAGAGTTCTGAGGTATCTCCATACTGTTTTCCACAGTGGCTGCACCAAACTGCCTTCCCACCAGCAGCGCAGGAGGGTTCCCCTTTCTCCACAGCCTCTCCAGCATTTGTTGTTTGTGGATTTTTGAATGATGGCCATTCTGACTGGTGTGAGGTGATACCTCATTGCAGTTTTGATTTGCATTTCTCTGATAATTAGTCATATTGAACATTTTTTCATGTGCCTATTGATCATTTGTATGTCTTCCTTGGAGAACTGCTTGTTTAGGTCTTCTGCCCATTTTTGGATTGGGTTGTTTATTTTTTTCTTATTGAGTCGTATGAGCTGCTTATATATTCTGGAGATCAAGCCTTTGTCGGTTTCATTTGCAAAAAAATTTTTCCCATTCCATAGGGTGTCTTCTTGTTTTAGTTATGGTTTCCTTTGCTGTGCAGAAGCTTGTAAGTTTCATTAGGTCCCATTTGTTTATTCTTGCTTTTATTTCTATTGCTTGAGTAGACTGTTCTAGGAGAACATTTTTGAGATGTATGTGAGATAATGTTTTTTCTATATTTTCTTCTAGGAGGTTTATTGTATCTTGTCTTATGTTTGAGTCTTTGATCTATTTTGAGTTTATTTTTGTGTATGGTGTAAGGGAGGGTTCTAGCTTCATTGCTTTACATGCTGCTGTCCAGGTTTCCCAACACCATTTGCTGGAGAGACTGTCTTTATTCCATTGTATTTTCTTGCCTCCTTTGTTGAAGATGAGTTGACCAAAAGTTTGCGGGTTCATTTCTGGGCACTCTATTCTGTGCCATTGGTCTATATGTCGGTTTTTGTACCAATACCATGCTGTCTTGATGACTGTAGCTCTGTAGTATTGTCTGAAGTCTGGGAGAGTTATTCCTCCAACCTCTTTCTTTCTCTTCAGTAAAGCTTTGGCAATTCTAGGTCTTTGATGGTTCCATATGAATTTTATTATGATTTTTTCTAGTTCTGGACTCACTGAATTCTTAAATAACGGAAAAACAAAAAGGCACTTTGGGCACAGTATATATATATATATATATATACACACACATACACACACACAAACACACACACTATATGTATGTGTATACCATATACACATACATACATAGAATTACAAAAATGCAATATATATATATATATATATATGTTGTGACAAGCAGTATGACAAAATATGCTTCTGTCTCAGTTGATAAATAGATTACACACATGCACACATATATCACCCTAGGTTAATACGTTGAAACGTCTGTGAACATCAATGCTTCATAAACGGTACTACCTTCATGTCTTCCCCAAATTTCACAAAGGAGATTTTTGTTGCTGCTGATGCATTATTTTCATTCTGAGGAGTTGAACCTCTTGCAGCTGGACACTGACATCGAAAGGCTCGCTTCTGAGACAAAAGAAGATGAGCCATTTCCGTACTCCGCACGTCATAACCCGTCACTACCGTGAGCAAATGTTCAGTCCTGTCCCGTGCTCCCCGGAAGACACCTGACGTCACAGAGCTTTGATGAAGGATGTTTTGTGAAAAGTGTTATTTTGTAAGGAGTGCATTGTCTTTTAAGGTAAGAGGTCATCTTAACCCTTGGATACACTTCTTCCCCCTCTGAATGAAAAAGCAAAGCGCCTTCTGAGATGGAGCTGTGCTATAAAGACCAGAATCCAGCACAGTGATAGACGCTGACGAACCACAGAGAAAATCCCTGCTAACGCTTCATCTCCTTTCGTTTTCATACGCTTTGGAAGACTGAAAAATTTTAAAACAGCATTCTGTACGGGGGTTCAAAGTTCTGGCAGTCAGAGAGGCATCCCGTGGATGAAGCCGGCGGGAAGCGAGCAGACGTCGCCTGCTACAACTGTACACGCCCCTCCTCTGTGCCCGCACCTTTCCGCTCGGAAGCCACTGGACTGAGTCCGTGAGTGGGATTCTCACATTGCTGTCTCCGCGTTCCGCATCCCAGCAAGGTCCCCAAGGCTCGCGATGCGGCCTCTTGGGGCTTTGGCCGAAGCACCCGTGGAAATGGCACTCACCGTAACACAGCTCCCCTGTCCTATCCACCACGGGGGTCTTGGCAAGAGCGAACGCAAACTGGAGCAGGAACCTTAGCAGCCTCTTCCGCTCAGAGAAGAGGGCTCAGAAACCAGCCAAGGCAGAGGAAGTCACAGACTCCAACAGAGCTAAACGTCGTCCCTTTGCTGTCTCCGAAACCACCCTCTGTGTTTCAAGATGGTTAAAAAATAAATGGAAAAAAGCCCAATAAATGTCTGGTTAAGCAGAACGCACGTGTTAAGCGTCAGGAGTCCATGAACGGAGCGCTTCCCCTCCCAGCGCACTCAGGTGTTCGGGGAATGGCACCCCACGCATCTCTCTGCTCTGTTTCCTCCAAGAGCCCCCCGTTCACACCAGTTCCCCAGCTCCTGGCCTCTGGGCTCGGGGTCTGAGTTTGCTTCCCCAGATCCACACTGTCTGTCTGTTTGCCTTCAGACCCCAAATACCCTTCCAGGACACCCCAGAACACAAATGTTGACAGCACATCTCTGTCCACTCGAGACACAGGTGCACAGTGGAAAACGTTCAAAGAAAAGAAGCAGAGTGGGGAGGGTATAGCTCAGTGGTACAGTGTGTGCTCAGCATGCACAAGGTCCTGGGTTGAATCCCCAGTACCTCGGTTAAAAAAAAATCAATCAGTAAAAACCTAATTACCTCCTCCCCCCAAAAAAATTTTAAAAAAGAAAAGAAATAGGACATGAAAGAAGCATTCAGCATTCACTGCACTTAAGATGTACAAAGCCAAAGGAGACCACTCCCTGCCCTGCTCACATTGACGAGATAAAGCACGAAGGCTCAAAATCAGCACGACTCTCTTGATTGTGGAATAATTCACGTCCTATCAACCCCCCCATGCAGACCACTGGGAAGTGGACCACTCACTGGCACAGAGTCCATTCTGTAAGTTGTGTACCCAACACCTCCATCTAGGGCCAGAACGTTTCTATCACCCCCAAAAGAAAACCCTGCGTCCACTAAGCACTCACTGCCCCATTTCCCCCTCCCACTGGCCCTTGGTAACTGCTACCTTGCTTTCTCTATGGATTTGCCAATTCTGGATATTTGCTATTAAGGAAATCATACAGTATGTGGTCTTCTGTGTCTGCTTTTCTCATCTCTCATCTCTTCTCTCTTCTGTGTCTGCTTCTCTCATCATGTGTTCAAGGTTCATCCACACTGAAGGCTGTGTCAGTGCTTCAGTCCTTTTCAGGGCTGAGTAATATTCCCCTGTGTAGGGCCATGACACATTTTGTGTATCCATGCATCTGCTGATGGACATCTGTGTTGCTTCCACTTTAGGGATATTTTAACTAGTGCTGCAATGAACATGGATGTACAGGGTTTTGTTTCAACACCTGTTTACAAGTCTTTTGGGTGGGTATCTAGGAGTGGGGGGGTGGGGCTGGGTCATGTGGAAATTCTATGTTTGACTAACTGAGGAACTGCCAGACCGTTTTCCACAGCGGCTGCACCACTTCACCTTCTCACCAGCAACAGGAGGCTCTCAGTGAAAATCATCATCTTCTTTTTAACCCATCGGGAAGCTGAGGATGCCATGAAACGGACATGAACCAGAGCCGAGGCTGTGGTGACACTTCCTGCAAAGCTGAGATCCTTGGTTGCTCGCATCCCTGGTGGGGGGAGTGGGGAGGAGGGCGATGCCAGTTGAAATGGAAAGCTCTGTTTGGCTGCGTGGAGGCTGATAGGCATGGAAAGCCAGGATCCTGAGAAGGTCCAGACAGCCAGCCAGCCAGCCATTTACACCCAACCCTTGGACCCATTTCTACAAATCTGCACTCACCCCCTGGGTGGTGGTACACCAGGGCTGCGTGGGACAGGAAACAGAGCCCCACTCCCCAAGGCACTCTGAGCTTTCACCACAGGCAGTCACCCGTGTCCCTGCCCCCCAGCCAGGATGGGAACGTGAGATCACCAAAACCACGGCAGGAGAGGGAACAGGACCTTTCCTGAAAGACCCAACGAGCCAGCAGCCAGGCTCTAAAGCAGAGAAATACCTGTGAACCTCATGCATACTCAGCTCCCAAGCCTTTAAAAAAGGGGAAGAATGGACCCTGCATTCAAGTCCTTGAAGCCAGAGGGAACTGGCCCTAATTAATATTTCTACAGATGGTCTGTGTGTGGTGCAGAAGGGAGACGGTCACTTCTGGTAGCGTCTTGAGCTCGCAAAGGACATCTCCCATCCTTTACGGTCAAGCTACCAGACCTCTACCCCTGGTAACAAGAGCCATGGACTGAACGGTAATTCTAGCCTGGGATCTGAAAAATCTCATGCGATAGCGTCTATGACTTGTAGCCACCTAAACAGATGTCCCCAAAGAGGGCTGAGGTGTAAAAGACTTGCAGGAAACGGGAAAGGTTTAGAGAAGGTGCTTCAACATCCTGCTCTGTTCAATGACTTAAACCAATGATTTAGATGAACGAACAAGACTATTTCTCCAACACGTGGGGGACACAGATGGTGCTGTGGAAGCGAATGAGGTCTTAGACATGGGTAAATGGAACAGCAGGATTAAACTCAGCAGCAAGACCCTCTTTATTTAAGAAGCGTAGTTATCGGCACAAGGATGCTGGTATTCAGATGCGGCTTGACTGCAACTCCTATGAAGGAGATTTTAATCAAATTAAGAAGATTTAAGACAAATTAGCCAGGCAAGCAGTGGCGGGACTTGAAGTCACGAGGGCTAAAGGGAGTGTGACTTATTGCCTGTTGATACGGAGATGTTTTTGAGATCGGGAAGAGAATTTCCACTTGACTCTTCACATGTCAGACCCTAGTGGGAATAATTTTTCTCAGTTCAGACCTCTGATATTTAAGAAGTACGGGAACAAACGGGTGTATAAGATGAGAGCAAACAGGACCCCTAGGAGAGCAAACACCATTTTGCACAAGTGGTCACTCAGGAATCAGGAACATCTCACCCTGAGCTCGAAAGGCACTTGAGTTGTCTTTCAATTTGTTCTGCGTGGCTCATCTGAGCAAGGAAGGACTTAGCTGCTGTCTCAGAGGCCAGAGCTAGGGCTGTCTCTAAAATAAGGACCATGACCTTACAAGAGCTGCCAGACCACAAAATGATCAGCCTGTCAAATCCCACCTTTCCTTCCCTTGCCACGACCAGGGAGAAGATTGACAAGACCCCATCTGTCAGGATACTGCAGAGGGATTACCTCACCGAGAAGCAGGGAATTTGAACAGAGTAGTGTAATCCTTCCTAACCAGGAGGCTCCATGAGTCCATAAGGAAACTTGTCACCTAAGAGACACTGAAGTGGAAACAAACGAACAAAGCATACGCCATAGGAAAGGAACCCAACCAGACCAGCGTTCAAAGAAGCCCCTTTCCCCTTGTGACTTCACAGACGCCTCCCTTGCCTACCTAGGGCGACGCCGGACACAGAACCTGGGGATTCCCATCCTCTGTCCCATTAATCATTCACTGAATGGTTCATCCCCACGGATGAACTGGAACAAAATGTTTGTGAACCAAACTGGTTCAAGTTTTCTCTTCCCCTCAACCCAGGACCCTGAACTTGGATCCACACTCAGCCTGAGACAACAGACAGCCCCTCCAGAGGACAGGCTGGCCTCCGGGTAAATCATTACCCTCTCTGATTGACCATCCAATCATGCCACCCTTTGATCCTCGTTCCCCACACCTGGTTCTTTCTAGCCTTCCTTACTCCTCTTTATTAAAAAAAAAATTTTTTTTTAATTTTTTCATGGGGGGAGGTAATTAGGTTTATTTATTTATTTATTTATTTTAAAAGAGGTACTGGGAATTGAACCCAGGACCTCATGCATGCTAGGTGTGCATTCTACCACTGAGCTATACCCTCCCCCCAAAATTATTAATATTATTATTTTTTGGCTTAAACTTTGAGATGCCTGCAGACCTTATCAGCAGATCAGCAATAATCTGTCTCCCCCTTTGAAACAATCCTCTTCAGTAAAAGTCTCTCCTTGTTGAGACTGGATTTGGTTTTCTACTGGACACCACGCAGACCAGCCTGGCTGGGGGAAACAGTTGGACCGGCAGGGCTGCAGCCCCTTTTCAAGTTTGATTTTTGTATAAAATCAACCTCCCTTTCCCGTGAGACAGCATCAACACTGTAGGATCACAGATCTCGGTGCCACGTCCTGGCTGTGTAGCAGCTACAGAGATCCAGGTGCCACTTAAACATCATTCTGACAAGAATCGGTGCAGGCGTGTGCCTGCCGCGTCTCGTCAGATGCGAGTCACATGACGGTCCGGTAAGGCAGGGCAGGTAAGCTGGGACTCAGTTACTCTGGTGAACGTTCCCTATGGGGCTGAGTGAGCACTGCAGCCCAGTATGTTTGCTCCACCTGTGACACCCATGAGCTGCAAACTCACAGCTCCTGTCCCTCTTCAGGGACACCATGCATGGCCTTGTGGGTGTAGGAATGGGCTATTTAGGGGAGCAAAATTCACTACCCCAAAACATCTCTTTGGCAGGCTAAAAAATATGACAGCCCAAAAGACTCAGTAAGAAACTTCCCCCTAACTGCCTAAAAAAATTTAGAGGGCCTGTTCTCTAAACAGAGATATCACCATAGAAATCTGGTAAAACAAATACGGGCCAGCGGTGGTGGGAGAGACGTGGTAGGGTCTGGAGATAAGAGTCCACTCTGTCCCACGGTCTGCCTGGCCCAGCAAACATTTGTTTAAGAAACACTTGTTTTTCCATCCCGCTGTGAATTGCCTTCCTCCCCTTTGAATTCCCAAACCACTACCCTCAATGTCCTCTTGTGTCTTTAGCTGAAGATGGTATTTAAGGTGAGGGTTTTGGCCATTTTGGTTGAGTGACTCAGTTCTCCTGGGTCTCTCCTCATTAAACATTTGTGATTTTCTCCTGTTCATCTGTCTCACATCCATTTAATTCTTACACCAGCCAAAAAACCCTAGAAGAGTAGAGAAAAATGTCTTTATCCCCAACAGCTGCCAAAGCCGATCGTCACCAGAGAATAAGATCAGACAATGTATCGCTGCCATGGCAAAATGAGGACTTTTCATATTCTTGCGGGCTTGTCTCCAAAAGGATCTAGGAGTGACAGAACACATCTGCAGAAGGTGCTGTATTGGGGTGAAGTTATAGCACAAGGCCCCTTACCAGTAACTGCAAAGGAGAACTTACAGCAAAGTCACACAGAGCTAACTGCCCACCTGCAGGAAACAACCCCTCTTAAATTGTATGTTGATTCTGCCAATTCAGATGCAACCATTTCCAACAGCAACGAGATGTGCAGACACTGACAGCTACCCCTGCAATGAATGCTGATTACAATGATATCACGCAAATTCATGACAACACCACGCTTATTAGCAAGAGACCCGTTTAGCACAGCGCCTCATCGCACAGTCGAAAGGGAAGAAACATGACTCACATGTAATTAAATATGTAAATATCTGCGTGATCTCAGAGTGACTATCTTCAGAATCAGTGCATGGTTACTATTTAAAACAACTAACTCCCAGGGCAAGAAGACCCCCAAATCAGGTGTCACCATTTTAGGAAACCCCTCTCTATACAGCAAATGCTCAATGAGACCAAGTCTAACAGATATTTATCTACCTTGAGACACAGTTCTTTTCTAAGTATTTATAAGTGCATCCCCTTCTCAATTCAGATCTTCCACTAAGCCACAGTTTTATGTGCAAACACCTAATGCTATCACAGCCCACACTGCATTTTTTCGCTTCTGCACTGTTAAGTTATTTGCAATGATGCAGTGATGCACTGATGAGTGCTGACTGGTCCAAGGAGGGGGAGGGAGCATCAAGAACCCACAGACAAGTGTCTGCATGATGGATGTGCGTGGGGGAGGCCCCGGAAGAAAGGGAAGGAGAGGATATCCAGATACGTGGATTTAATCCCAGCCTGAAGAGATGCCTTCCACCCGCTTCAAGAAAGGCAGGGACGCTCCAGCCCTGAGACTGGGGAAAAAAAAAAAAGGAAGGAAGGAAGGAAGGAAGAAAGAAAGAAAGGAAGAAAGGAAGAAAGAAAAAGAAAGGCAGTGCCATTTGGATCTGGGAGCAGTCCAGCCTTCTTCCTGGACCCCACCAGCAGAGACCTTGACGCCCACTTAGAACCTCAGCAAATGGATGGGGTGCCCAGAAAACCAGAGTGTACCATGGACATACTCACACTATGGAATATAAGAAATAGTGCTTGCCAGTGTTCACAGCAGCACTATTGACAATAGCCAAGACATGGAAGCAACCTAAATGTCCATCAACAGATGACTGGATAAAGATGTGGTATACTTATACAATGGAATACTACTCAGCCATAAAAAAGAATGAATTAATGCCATTTGCAGCAACATGGATCAATCTAGAGATTATCATACTAAGAAGTGAACTAAGAGAAAGATAAATGTCATATGATATCACTTATATGTCAAATCTAAAAAAAAACTGTCCTTGAAAAGTAAATTTATCCTGGAGGCAATGTTTCTTCTTTCCCCTACCTGAGAACAACTGGCCTGATGCTTATTTCAAAAAGCAAAAGACACAAGTAACTCAGTGAGGAAACGGCACCTGAGTCATTCTTGTAAGCGCTCATAAGCTATGCATCTGGTCACCCCCTGCCCTGAACCCGAGACTCTGGCAATAAATAAACTTGGCAGGTAGCTAGAATCAACGGACTCCCCATTCACATGATACGAAATACCACACAATTAAACGTACCCGGCAAACCCCCTCGGGCTCTGGAAACACAGCGCAAAAATCAAAGGACTAGAGGCTGACGTCCAGTTAATAAAACCTAAGAATTCAAAGGAAGAACCAATCTTTTAAGTTATGAAAGCATGGGACTAGCATAAATTAAGGAAATGCTGAACCTCAATGACTGTCAGCAAGACAACTAAAATACACGCGTCGGAACACAGCAGAAAATTCATGTACCTAAAGTTAAAGTTTTGTTTCAGTCTATAAAGAAAAACAAAAGAAGTAGTCGCTCGTGCCAGGAATCAGACGCTCTGGCTCGTCTCCAGAATCCCAGGTACATGAGCTGGAGACAATCTTTAACAGGTACGAGGTTTCATCACACTTGGCAAAGACAAAGACTGAGCAATCCCAGATAAGAGGTACTTTACATGGTGTACGTTAGAGGCCTGATCGTATCAGAAAGGTGATCTCTTTCCTTCTTCTTCTTTTTTTTTTTTGCATGTACCCTTCTTACTTGACTCAACTGCCAAGAATATCATCGAACATCAGCATGAACACAACAGAGGAAACGGTTTTTTTCATTCACGTCTTCCACAATGAGTTGCCCCACCGCCACAGGGCACCCCACATTGCTGGACAACCACAGGAAGCATCGTGGGATTCCAGCACAGACAGGTCTGGCCACGCGTTTGCAAAAACAGACCGAATTCAAATCATCAGTACCGGGCAATCACATCCAGGATGGTACCAAACTGTAAAAACGTGTGCGGGGCCCGGAGAAGGCATGGCTAGCCGGAGATCCAGAGCAGGAGGGAGAGCCCGGCCGGGAGGAGAGATTTCCTAAGACGAGGTGTTGGTGGGGAAGAAAAAAAGCAAAGGTGAACGCCGTGCAGGAAGGAGCTGAGGGATGGGAGGCTTGGAGGCGCCCCACCGTGGAGCCCCCTGCAGCCCTGGTTCCGGGATTCCCCCTTCCTTCCGGTGGAAGGCCGCTGGGGTGCTCTAACGGGGACAGAGGCAGACACATTCCCGGAGGCCAGGGGCTCAGCCCCTGAAGACGGCTCAGCCCAAGGTGTGCCAGGTCCGGATGTAGCCACGACAGAGAAGCCAAGGCCTCTTAGGGAGCCTCTGGATCTCTCTGCACTGGAGATCTGTGCGTTTAAAAGTCGTTTCTTCCAAGGTCATCCATGGGGCTCTGTGTTGTTGCTGTGAGTCCCCGTGGATGGACAGCAGGGCTGCGAAGACACTCTGGCTAAGACACAGGTGAGGCCATGGGCCTCAGCCCATGTGGATAACTGAACACGCCTCAGCTTGTGTGCTGCCCTCACTTACGGTGGAGACAAAACCGCCAGTGTTTTTCCTCACGAGACCTTCTGTCCATGAGGAGCTCCACCAGAGGTGGGTGGAAGCAACTCAGACCACCCCCTCCAGGCCCACGGAGGAGCCTGAGCAGCCTGGCGAGCCCTTCGGCCAAGTGCTGCTGATCGGGTTAATTTAACCTTCTAAATGTCTTCACTGGAATGGATGTAACAATGGCAAATTCAGTGCTTGCCTGGATTGTGTCTGCAGATGTCTTCTTATAAAGGGAAGGCCTTGTCGCTCAGGCATTCTCACATGTGACCTGTTAAAACTTAGAACAAAAATACTGCTCTGAATTCTGAAGGCAGGCTGTGCTGGTCACAGAGGAGTCCGATGGGTTTTGCTCCTCCTGATCTTCACAGTAGGACCCGCAGACCCACAGCACCTGCCTCAACCCTGCCGCGGCAAACCACACAGAGACCAGCGCAGAATGGCAGGGAGGAGCCAGAACGCCGTTTCCGCAAGCTCTGAGACAGCTCCCTCCACGGCTCTCGGCACTGACTCAACAGTCCTGTGAACCCTGTCTCAGGGCAAAGAGACCAGGAGCCGGGGAGACTTGGAAGGCGGTACAGGCGTTTGGAAGACGGTACAGGTTAGTTATGAATGCACCTCTGGACCAGAATCCAGTCTCCACTCAGTAGTTCACCAAGTTTGGGATTAGCAGATACAAACTCGTATATAAAACAGGTAAGCAACACGGTCCTACCGCACAGCACGGGGAACTATACTGCGTAACTTGCCATAAACCATAATGGGAAAGAAGATGGAAAAGCATATGTATAAAAATGTATATGACTGAATCACTATGCTGTGCACCAGAAACTCACACACTACTGTAAATGATGAAAAAGTAATGAATGATAGAAAAAAAAAATCAGAAACTACATGGAAAGGTGCCACAGTTACTTTGTAAATACAGCCAATGAAGGAATGGATTCATCAACTTTGGAGTCACAGGGACGAGTTCTGCCAAGTACAACCCACAACCACATTGCATGGGGACGCACCACGAAAAAGGGAACCAGAGTATCACGGACACCAGGCCGGCACAGTCACCCCCGATTCAGGTAAAGGAGGACACGCAACACATACCTCTTATGATGGATCCCGTACCAAACTCTAAAAACAAAAATCAATGGCACTAAAGCATCCCTTCAAACGAAGAGAAGCAATGTCGGGGGAGGGCATAGCTCAGTGGGTACAGCGTGTGCTTAGCATGCACGAGGTCCTGGGTTGAATCCCCAGGACCTTCTCCAAAAATAAACGAATAAATAAATAGACCTAACTACCCCCCAAATTTTTTTTAAATTAAAAAATAAAATAAAATATTAAAAAAAAAAAACCAAGGAGAAGCAACATAAAACGTCATACAAATTTTTCCCCAAAAAACATTATTTTGCAAGGAGGAAAATTTTCAACCTTAGAAAATCTTTGCAAGAATAAAAGCAAACACAGGTACGCTCCTTCACTTGGGCGTGGGACATTCTGCCACATGGGCTTGCATGCTTTCTCTGTGTCTCTATGTGTGCACGAGTGTGTATACATACACATGAATCTATGCATCCATCCTGTTTCTCCTGCCCCGGAAGACTAAGAAAGGACAAGGAACGTCCTCGTGTTTGTGTGCCATGACGCTTCACAGCGAGCTGCATACACGACGGCCCTTCCCCACTAGGAAGTTCGGCATGCGTCTCCTAGAGCGAGGACAGCGTCCCCCACAACCACGACACCGCTGAAGAATAACACTGAGTCAATCAACGCACCCTACACAGTCCCCAGGTAACTGCACCACCGTGCTCTCTTCTCCAATCCAGGATCCATTCGAGAGTCACTCAGGGTTATGTTTCTTCACCTTTTGAAAACTGTAACCGCCCCCCCACCCCCACTCCCACCCCTGGCCTTTCTTGGTTTGTTCGTGGCACTGACTTTTCGGGAGAAAGAATCCAGGTCAATTGTCTCATACAGTGTCGTATGTTCTGGATTAGCCTGTTCATTTCTTTGGGCACAAATTCAGGTTGAACCTTTTTGGCAGGGGTGTCACACAGGTTTTTTATCTTTTTTTTTTTGGTGTCCTTGTTGCCTCGTATCAGGAGACACAGGACACCGAGCTGCCCTGTTCTTGCTGGTCTCCTGGTTAGAAGGAAAGCCGCCAGATTGTCCCATTTTCTCTCCCAATTTACCTCTTTAATGAAACCTTCTCTCCGCCATTTTCTCTGAGACACACAACACGGTCACTGTAATTTTTTTTGCTCTGGATTATCCTGACCCCCCAAATGGGCTTATTTTCACGGGTATTTGCTGCCATAAAATATCCTTCTCAGGGATTTACAGTCCACTTGAGAAACCTTTTCATCCTCATCAAAGGATTAAAAAATAAATCACTGACTATCCCAGGACGGACATCAGCAGAATAAGCAACCCACTGACGGCAGGTCCTGTCAGCTAGAATGACATCTCATAAAAAGGAAATTTCCTTTTTCTTTTTTCCGTCATTTCTAAGAAAACTTCAATATCCGTCAAGTTTTTTTCTTTGGAGCGAACAAATGAGAACTCTCAGAGACAAGATCAAAGCGTTTTCTTGATTATCATCAAAGTCTTCAATCCATTTAAGGAGAGGGATAGTTTAATATGCCGTATTCGAGAACCCCAAACTCTGGACTGCGAGGTACCTCAGAATCCCCCGGGAGGATGGCTTCACGTTGGTAAGATATAACGGATATTGTTACTACGTATTCAGGAGTAGAACTTCTAGCCCCCGCTGGAAGACTCCCCCTTTACAGCAGAGCATTACGAAAGGATGATGAACGCTGTATTCATTTATTGTGAATTAATCATGAGTCTCTGCATACTTTTAATTAGCTACCGAGTCTGTCAGTTTTTTTTTTTTCTGAGCCCTTCTAGCTGGGTCCAAAGACTGTCAATCTCCCCTCCAGACTAAAATAACAACAACAAAAGAACCCAAAGCACTTCCCTGCAAAACGCACAGTTGTTTTTCCAGAGGAATAAAAATAAAACTCTCTACTTAGCAGGTGCTTAAGGCTTTGAAAGCTAGGTCAGAAATCAAAGCCGGCTCCTGCATTGATGATAGCTTTAGAAAATAAATTATTCTTTAAAACCCTCCCTCCCCGCCAAAAAAAGTTTGTTTCTGAAAGAGAAAAGGCATACATGATCCTTTTAAAGAACAAATTACAGACATCACAATGGAAAATGAATCTGTTAAGCTGCTCAGCGTTCACAGGGAACACAAGCCACGGTGCTAAGCCTCCGAGGATGTTTGCTGCCGAACGCGAACCCTCTGTTGGGGGGCTTAAATTGAACACAAAAGGAAATCCTAGAAGGTCACTGTCTTTTTCTTCTCTTTAATTCGTATTCTAACTCTGATCCCTTACAGTGAAAGACCATCGAGTATTCTAGGAAGAAAGAGAAGATTAAGTTGAATCTCCTGTTCCACGGATCAGGGTTTCTGCACTCGGCGCTATGGACATTCGGGGCTGGGTAACACTTTGTGGTGGGGCGTCCTGTGCATGGCGGGACGGTTAGCAGCAACCCTGACCTCCACCCGCTCCATGCTGGTAACCACGTCCCTCCAGACTTATGAAACCTAAAAACGCCTCCAGACTGGGCCATATTCCCCCTGGAGGGCAAAATCTCCGTGCAGGAGAAACACTGCCACCTGTAGCCCCAGAGTCCCAAAGCTGTATTTCAAAGATGGTTCAGTCTCCATTCTACAGAGAAAAGCCCCAGCAAGGGGAGGTTAACCTACTTCCTGAGCACACGGGCCCAGGGGTGGGATCCAAAGCCCGGGTCTCCCCGACTCCACATGGTCCCACTTCCGGGGGCCTTTGGGGGACGATGTGAACCAGACCTTGTCTGACAGCATCTCCCTGCCCACTTCTCTGAGCCTGCTGCTACATGGGGCCTGAATGCCCAGCAGGGCCCCCCTGACATCACAATGGCCCTCTTCGCATCATCAAGCAGCAGCCCCTGCCGGAGAGGAGGGCGCATAACAGGGACTCTCACCTCCAAGGGGTTTGGAAACCGCCTCCTTCATCCTGTCCCCATCAGCACCACACACTCACTTTTGCTGCAGGAAGAAAGCTGTTCTGTCCCTCAGGTGTGGAGACCAACCCGAGCACCACGAGTCTTCCCACAGTGCCAAGTGTTTGTACCTCTGCTGGTTCAACCACTGTCACCTCGAAGGTCCAGGATACGTGTGAAACCATCGATAAAACGCCACCCCTGTATTCTCCAAGATCTTTCAAGCGACACACTTATTATGACAGTTTACTAGGGTGTACGGCCCTGACTAGCCCAGGGCAGCTGTTCTCCAGGAAAATGTTTGTCCCCACGGCTGCTCCCCTTTTGTTGGAAAGTCATCTGTGAAGGAAAGGGAGACCTGGGGCAGCTCCAAATGGACGTCATCCCTGCAATATCAGAATGCTCTGAAACGTCATTACAAAGGTCACCAAATAAATGCCCCACGTGACTTGGACGACGTGGTCAGGGTGAGGGGAGCACTTTGTCAACAGGCAGTGACACTTTGAGAGCGAAAGCAGCTGTACTCACACTTGAGCGGTCATCCTGCAGGAGACGTTCCGTCACTGAGACCACCATGTGCAGGTACAGAGACGGTGACTACCTCTCAGCAGAGAGAAACTGGGTAGCGCCAGGCTCATCCTGTGAATTCATCCAAAAGCAGAAGAGTCAGGTACTGAATAACCACATCCTGAAACACTTCAATGAAAGGGTCCTCTGTCATGCCTAGGGGATTCCTCTCCCTGCCTCTTTCTTTTTTCCACTCTCTGCCCAACTCCTAGTCACCCACAGGTGTCAGCTGACTAGCCACCACCTCCAGGAAGCCTCCCATGATTGCACAATCTAAAGCAGTTGCCCCAGTGTTGATAAATCAAAGCACCTCCCCTCTCCCCTTTACAGTAGTTGTCACTATCTGCAAAACTATATTTGGCTTCTTTTTATTTGGTATCTGTCCTCCCCACAGGCTGTATGGGTCAAGATGGCAGGGGCCATCTGTCTGTCATTACAAGTGCTCAGAAAGTATTTTCCAAATACAGCTGGGGTCACAGAGAGCGGCGCATGGGACTCTGACCTCAGCTGCTTTTGTAGCCAAGTAAGAATGTTTTTACATTTGTAAGAACACTTTTGTGATATATGAAAAGTCCTTCATGAAGTCCTTATTTCAAGGTCCACAAAGCCCAAAAGTATTGGAACACAGCCATGGCCATTCATTTATTACCTGTAACTGCTTCCATGCTACAAAGTCCACGCTGAGTAGTTCAGACAAATATCGTTTGGCTCAAAAACATGAAAATATTGACTATCTGGCCCTTTACCGAAAAAAGTCTTTCAACCTCTGGGATAGAGCCCTCCCTGGGAGCTGAGAATGAAGTCAAAGAAAACCAGCTGGATGGCTCTGAACCTCCTCAGGAACCTACGTACTTTTCAGTTGTTGGCGTTTGGACAAAACCCAGCACGTGCCTTGAAACACTTAATGTGTAGACAATAGTGTTTATCCACTTAAAATAGGACGTACAATCCCACTTGGTAAAGATGATGCACAAGACAACGCCACGGTACAGAAAAATGACGATTCTACCGATTTTTGTAAATGGAGATCTTGCTTTACTGAAGGTCCGCTTCCAGCCACAATTTCTTAGGTACCACCAGTGTCCCAGAAATGTCCTTCTTCCCCCTCCCCAGAGATGGCATTTGAAACTGTCATCGGTCTTCCCGTGTGGCTTTCCACATTAGATTCTTGTTGAAAAGGAATGGTGTGTGGGTGGGCACTGACCTTCCACCCCATCTGGGGGGGGGGCACGGTCATCTCTTCTGCCCACTCACCATGACATCACTGGGCAAGACCAAGTGGGTAAGGACATGGATTTGAACAAGTGGGGGACCCCCTGCCCCCTTGCAAGGCAGGGAAGATCTCAGTCCTCCTCTCCCTTTCTCTTGCCCACATCTTTTATGTACAGGAAATACTGTAAGACCTCAGCAGTCGGAGCCCTTTGATCCCCTACTCAATACTTTATGCAGAGCAACAGACACATGTAAACAGATTAAGCCACAGTGCCAGCCACAGTGGTATTGCCACCAGGGACTCTATCCGCAGAAGGAAAACACGCAAAGAAGAACAGAAAAGCTCCTGTTCAGAGGCCCCCTTTTCAAAGTATCATTAGAGTGGTTCTAGCTCAGGGTGGTTCTGCCCCACGTGGGTCTACACGCATCTCTGGTTCTCACAACTGGATGGGGAGCACCCGCATCCACTGGGTAGAGGCCAGGGACACTGTCAAATTTCTATGAAGCACAGGACAGCCCTCCAGCACCCAGCATCCAGCCCAACCCTCCACCACAAAGAGTTGGCCTCAACCATCAGTGGTGCCAAGGTTTACAAACCACATCAGATGGCCGGTCCAGCAATCATGACGTTGGGTGTGACGACAGAGATTGGCCAAAGCCTTGATGGGGTTGGGGGGGGGGTCACACCCAGGTTGTTCAAACAATTATCCACTGCCAATTCTGAGTGGTGGTTCCACTATGACTATAGTAAGTTGTATGAAAATAAGTCGCTTTAGACAAAATTTATAATCCCAGTTACAGTCACAGAACAAGACGATGGAAGGCGGTCAAGTGGTGAGGTCTGCTTTATCACTAGGAACCTATATTTTGATTTACTCTGTGAGTTAACAAATAATAAGCATGTTTATCTGTAATGTATGAATCTGTTTATAATCATCGTAACTGTCATGCAGTTGGTCATTTTTTTCATTATTCTCATCCCTTCTACGCACGAGGTTTTAGTTACTCAAATCTGAAAATCGTGACAGTGATTTAAAGGCAGAGTGAGAGCCCACTGTCCCTTGTCCTTGATTCTGAGACACCCAAAGCCCTGGAAACCAAAAGGTTTTTGTAAAATCTTTTTCTTTTCATTTGGCAGCAAAACCCAACCTGAACTGACGGAGTCATCCGTCTTGTCTTGACCCACCCGCCTCTGCTGTTTGCTAGTATCGTGGTGCCTTGCTGGGAAACATTAGGCTTCAACTGCACTGGGAAAACATCAAGAAGTGTTCAAGACACCCCGCGAGTAACAGTGATAGGAAGACAAGAAAGCGTTTGTCATTAGCAACAGCCCAGTGTGACCGGGGTGTGCCTCCAACGCCTCTTACTTGAAGAAGACGGTGTAGGAAGACGGTAAAGACTTGGAGAGGCAGGTGACTGACATTTGACCGATGGGTTTACCCTGGGATGACCGGTGAACCTAGTTTCCCTGGGGTTAGGGGTTCTAGTTTTCAAACTGGGGCCGTCTCAATAAGCCTACTTACCTGTGAAAACTTACAGGATATTCCATGTACGAGCAGACAGTGAAGGCAAGTGTGAGGGTTCAGGAGACTGACCGAAGGAATGAAAGACGCCTGATGGAAATCCAGGGTGAAAAAGCATCTTCTCAACATAAAGCAGCAGGATATGGCGCTCAGGAATTTGCAAACAGAATATTCTTGGTGGACGTGTAGGGAGAGTGTAGATGTCAACAGAGGACGGAGGTCTCCCACCCTGTAGTGGCTGGTCGTGTTGAAAACTGATGTCAGTAAGTCTCTCTTTGGGACCAGCCTTCAGCCAGAGTCTCTTTTCCCAAGGTGATGTCACCTACCGGTGGGGGAGCTCAGAGATCATCTATTTCCATGGTAGTCCAAAGACAATGGGTGGTCCCCAAAGGGGCAGCCTCCTTGCCTTCAAGTGGGACAAGTGAGGGACCGTCCTGGCTCTAGAGTTTGCCCTGTAACGGGCTGAGGTCTCCAACAGCACAGCAACACAGCTCACCTCCTCCCTCGGCCTCATCCTCCTTACGAGGGTTGATCCAGGAATTCACCCCACCCCAAACCCTCCTGAATGCACATCTCGTCCCAGAATCTACTTCCTGGGACTGCATGTAAGACAGAAGCAGATACAAACTCATCAGAAACAGCCTCATTCTGCCCCTAAGCTATGATCCTGAGAGAAACCCTTACAAATGATGGGAGAGAGGTCTTCAGGCTGAGCTGTGGGGTCCGTGGGTGTGTTGGCGCTTCGGGCAGAGGTGAGACAGAGTGGTCAGTGACTGGAGAAACCAACAACCACCATGACAGAAAACTGAACTCAAGTTACCCATACATCATCACGCAAACAAGAAGGATCTGCCAAGAGATTATTTCCCAAGAGTCCAAGCACCAGCAGGAAGCCACCTGGGCTAGAAGAAAACTATAAAATAATGGAGTTTCTGGTGCGCCCTCTCACACACTTCTCATGAAATAGCCCATTTGAAGGACTTATTTCTTCTTTAGTATGAAATCTGTAGTATGGCCTTTTGACCGCACAATTTTGTATTCCATCAAGAGTGGATAAACGTGTCCTTCAGCTCTTTGTTCACTATGTACTGATTAATACAAGGATAATGGTGGTGGTCATGAGCACGGAACTGTGAAGTACAGTGAAAAAAAAATCATGTAGAATGGGTTGGCTGGCAAACTATGACCCCTGGGTCAAATCCAGCCCACTGCCTGTTTTTTTGTCAATAAAGTTTTATTGGAACGTAGCCGTGCACACCCGTTTACTTACTGTCTATGGCTGATTCTGCACTGTCACCTCACAACTGTGCAAATGTGCAAAGCCAACAATATTTACCATGCACGTGGCCTTACACAGAAAATGTGTGCCAACCCCTGACTGGATATGGCCAAGATGTGTGATTTGTTCATCACTGGCCTCAAGAACCAGAGATTATGGCAACTGATTCCATAAGAGACAGACCGCTCAGAAGAAACACTAGGTTGAAAAGTCAGATCATGACAGAAGTCTTTGAGAGGGTCGATTTTCACATTTCCATTTTGCCTCTGCAGAATCTTGTTCTCTCACCATCATCATCACAGGGCCAAATAGTACATGGTGGGCAGACTATGGTGACTCTTAAGCACCTTCTTCTCAAAGGTACTCAAGCATCTGGAGACCACGGATATACGTTACAGGTTATCTTCTTTATTTTTAATTGGCTAAACCTCGTGTTCTCTGTAGAGATCGGCAGTACCCTGGGAGTCGGTGGTCTATCCTCACACAATTTAATTTACCAGTGTATTACTACATGAAGACATTTAACTCTGTAGCACCTGCCTTCATGCAGCCCACTGGGAGGAATACGCGTACGTTTTTCTGCAGGACTATGAATGGGTTTGATTACTGAGTGCTGCCCCCACCGGCTGAGGGTGTCCTACGAGATATGGGAAAGGCACTTTATCATTTTTCTAAAACATGCGTAACTCAATTCCAAAACACATCCAGCTCCAAGGACTTCAGGTAAGAAATTGTTTATCAATATCCAGTGCATGCCGAGAGCCTGTGCCACCTGGGACTGTGGAAATCCTGAGGATTTCATCAGTGCCACTAACTATGAACATCTGGAATCAGACCAAATCAGACAGCTGCGATCCTCATTCACAGAAGCCCCTTCCTTGCAGAAGAAAAGTTTTAATTGGCAACATGTAATGAGAAAGCAACAAAAGCTACGTATGTCACGTTTCCACCATTTCCCACCGTGCAGGCTCGGTTATGCTGCTGGGAAGCTGGGTTTATTTCCAAAGCACAGTTGAAAATGCCAAGATTTTTAGCCCTTGAGCCCAGCGATGAAGGGGCATTCATGCCTGAATTTATGACACAAAACAAATTCCATAAATCAGCTAAACATAATAACGCTGACCCAATGAGAGAAAAGAATTACAACCACGGAATTGTCTTTTTTTTTTTGCCAAGGGTGGGGATAGTTTCAAGTTTGCCAAATGAATCTGACTTGTCTCTGTTCCACTCAGCCCACTTTCTGCTTTGCTCTGGATGGGACAGCTGTTACTGTCTTTGTTTTATACTTAACAGTATTACAGTTTTCCAAGGGTCAGTTGGTCCTTTGATAATTCAAAAAAATGGAAGGCTACCGGGATCATGTAACCATTCTGACCCATACGCTACGGAAAGAAAACATCAACATTTGCCAAAGTGCATGTTGGTGATGCAATTAACATCTTCTGTAACCTGTTCCGTGTGCCACCTTAGTAAGAACTTCCACGAGGGGAACAAGCACAAGCAACGTCCAGTTCCAGCCCTGTGAGTTCGCACCTGTGCAGCAACCTGGGCGATCTTGGGGGAGTGTCTCCGTTTTGGGGTGAGGTCGACACTTAACATCTTCTTTCTGTTCTCTTTCTGTCAGTTATTTCTAGTTTGATCCCATGTGGTCAGAGAACAAACTCTATCATTTTTAACTCTTCTAAATTTGCTGAGGTTTTTTTTTTTTTTTTTTCCATAGCCCAGTCTACTAGAATATGGCTTCTGTTTGCTTTTGGGGTAAACAGTTCTATAGCTGCTAACCAGAAAAGGCTGATTTATAGTGCTGTTCAAATCTTCTATACCCTTAATGGTTTTCTGGCTATTAATTCTATCCGTTATTGAGAGACTCGCACTGAAATCTCTAGCTATTTCTTTTTGCTTTTTCATTTGTTTTAGTTTCATTTATTTAGAAGTTCTATCGTGAGGTGTATAAACATTTACGCTTGTCACGCCTTCTTGGTTAATTGACCATTTTTCACCATGTAACAACTTTCTTCGTCCCTAGCAGGATTCTTTTTCTTCCCTCTAGCATCTTGAGATTAATAAAACGACTCCAATATTCTTTACATTAGTGTTAGCATGGCTTATTTCTTTTTATTTTTCATTGTTAACTTGTGTCTTTAAAGTGTTTCTTGCAGAATGCCTATGGCTGGGTCTTATTTTTTATTCATTCTGACAATCTCTGCCTGTTAACTGCCCTAAATTGTGCAGTTTTCCCACGTGGAAGCCACATCTTTGTGCTGACCTTGTCCAAAAGGCTATGTGTAGCAGCAGACAGAGGTGGGGGTCTGACTACACGTTTGGTGCATTTATATCTTAAACTAGTTGTACAGAGAGTTCTGGAGCTTCCTCCTGGGGAACTACAAAGATTCTTAGGGAAATCATTAAGTTTAACACAGGACTAGAAATGCAGAACTGTGAAAAAGTATTTCTTACAATGATCAACCTCTATAAAAACTGTAAATGTGAAAAAATGTTAAGATAAATAGCGTTATCTTCATTCATTGTTGTTCACAGCACCTTCCTACCCAGAATCCGCCCCCCCACCCCAGCCCTCTTGTAACAGGTTGTGTTTGTGAAAAAGACTAATTCCCCTGGTTACAGGTAAATGGACCTGACGGGGTCCAAGGTCTGAGCTAATGCTGATTCCATTTCTCAGTCTAGTCAGGTACACTGGCTCAAGGGCTGTCACGGAGGCCCGGTGGTAGCTGACGGTTCCAGTTTCCCCATGATAAGGAACACTCACTCTGTGGGGCCAGGGAATCAGAATTCATTTAGGGGAAGCCCAGCCCTGGGCAGCTGAGGGCACATTATTAATACTGAGCCAGCACCTAAAGCATGCACGTGCACCCTAGCTTCGCCGTGCTCCTCTCCCTCCAGGTCCTGAAGGGCCCTGGGGCCCACTGCAGGGTGAATTCCTGAGTACCCGCTTCATGCAAGACACCGCGAAACGGTCATCGACTTTAGATGGAGAAAGGCAATGTGCAAAATATTGACAATTACGGAATCTGTGATCATCTATACACCCTTCAATTACTGCATCTATGATCATGTGTAATTCGTCCAATTATTAAGCCTATGAGCATCCGTATGCCCTGCAATTATTTGAACTATCATGTGTGAGCCCTCCAGTTACTGAATCTGCAATCATCTGTACACCCACCCTTCAATTACTGCATGATCTTCCGTAAACCCTTCAATTATTGAATCTCTAATCATCTATAAACCCCGCAATTACTGAATCTATGATCATGTGTAACCCCTTCAATGATTCAATCTGTGATCATCTGAACACCCTTCAATTACTGAATCTTTGACCAGTTATGAAGGACATACAGATGATCGTTCTTTCACAGGAGATTTAAGTGGCGGACACATCTATAATAAAAAGTTGGGTAGAGCCTTAAAAAACAGAATCAAAGCATCACCTATAACCATTTTTCCAAGCGCATCCCTGCAGCACCAAGTCATAGGACGAACAAGCTTCATCTCAGCCGTGACCACGACGTTCCTGAAACTGCCCTGGTGTGCAAGGCCCGTGTTAGCTCCGTAAACAGCCCGAATCTGCCACCACGCTGGTGCTCACGTGTGTTCTGCCAGGTGCCTGATGGCGATGGTCAGGCAGTGGGCGGGCCCTCTCTATGGCCAACGGCTACTGATCAGAGACCTGCATCCGTGCACACCAGCCGGCCTCGCAGGGCCCCGTCCTTGCTCAGGCCATGTCCTACGGGTGTTTACACTGACACCTTGTGGAAGGTTACCTTCCCAGGTGGCTCCCTAAAACAGCCTCGCATATCCGTCACCCTTAACCTTTCTTGGCACCACCTTGCCGTACGAACTGGCAATTCCACGATGACACCTTCAACAAATGGTGCCAGACTTTATCTTAAGACCTGGTCGTTGGCACACCAGCCTTCAACGTCTTAACATTTTATGCTCAACATAGTAGCAGAAAACAGACTGAATTAATGAACGCGTATAGAATTTTCAAAACATTGACGGCCACCTCTGTTTTGTCTGCTGACCGTGGAATACACTCCCACATTCCTGGGTTGGCGGACACACTGGCCCTGCCAACTAAACCACAAAGGGTTCCTTAACAGGCATCATATACGCCCTCCTTCCCAGGCACGGGTCGGAGTCGCAGCATTAAGAAGCACGCCACCGTTAAGAAGCACCAGCTTGGGGCTCTCCCTGCTGGTCACGGGCGGCTAGGCTGCACCCCGCAGGTCTGAAAGCCTTGGAGCTGCCCAGCCTCATCGCCAAAGAAAGACCCCGGCAACAGCGGCAGACACGTCAGTGGTTCATTGGACAAAGGATCTTGCACGGCAGAGGCAAAGGGTCCTGGAGAGACACTCCACTGTGTACAGCAAACGGCGAGCAGGACGTAGCAACAGTCCTTCCCACCCGGGGGAGGAGGAGGCGACCACTTACAGGGGGAACTGACGTCAGCTTGGCTCATCAGTCACCAGGGGAACCAGCAGCTCCCAGCCCCTCAGGTTAACAACCATCACGAGGGCAGCTGTTTCCCTTTAATAAACTGGCCGGTGGAGCCATTCTGGCCTGAGGGGCGGGGGTGGGGAGCAGGCACATTCACGTGAGTCGGGTGCAGGGGCAGCGGGGACTGGCCGAGCGGGGGATGGACAGAGAGCAGGCGAAAAGCCACCGTGAGGGGCCTGGCCCTTCCCAGGCTGATAAATGGCGTCTGACTTCTGAAGACCATTGGTCAACTTTTGAGTGTGGATTTAAAAACGTGACTTCGAGGCAGATTCATAATTACTAGCTTTCAGCCCAAAATTATTAATCGAGGGTAGCTGGGGGAATTTACAGAGCGTGCCAGCTGTCTCAGGGGAAGACTTTTATAAATTACCTAATACATTTATAAATTACCTAATACTCGATTACCACCCCCGGCCCCCACCCCAGAAAGTGCAGTGACATTCATTAAATTAACACCTGGTTTTGGTTTTACAGCTCGGGAGAATCTGATCTCAAATTTTAGCCTAGGAGCTTAGGAGAAAATGGGTGTTTGGGCTCAACCCATGGGGTCGGACTCAGTCGAGTCTGAGCAATGCTGCCCAGGAATTAAAATCCGAAGAGCTCAATCTGCAGGAGAGAGGATGGAGCTCGGGAAACGTGAGAGCCTCCCCCAGCATCACAGAGGAAGGCGGCCGACACTGCAGGGAGAATTCCTGGTCTCCAGACCCCAGTTCTGTGCTGCCCAGAGGGCAATGCCTTCCTCCCCACGGGGCGAGTATTCCTACCTGCTGAAGTCATCCGAGGTGCGTGTGTTCGCCAGGAAGGGCTTTTTGCAAGTGTGAACAGTGACCTTTCCTGGTGTTTGATCCCCAGTGGGTTGGAGAGACCAGACAGGTCAGAACACCGGTTCCATTCGGGGAGATGTGGTGAACAGGGAGAAAGGCAGGGGTCAAGGACCGGACAAAAGCTGGCTGTGACCTTCTCGAGGAGTCAGACAGGAGAGGGAAGGAAAGGAAGGGGGGAAGTTTCACCGCAAGAGGGCTAAGACCAGAGGCAACAGTCAGAGGGAACCTGATGAACTCGGGTTCCATAACCAGGTGCTGCACTGATGGGAGTACCAGAGGCTGGCGGGAGCTGAACGTTCCTTCTTCGCGCCTACAGCTAAAGAGCTCCCCACCCCCGAACGATAGCCTCAATTTAAAAAGGCAGGGGGGAGGGTAAAAGCTCGGCAGTAGAGCGCCACCAAGTCAGTCCTCACAGCTTCCGAACTTTGAAGACAAGGATGCGGTTTGCACAGTCAGCTGCACGCGGATTAGCTTTGACGCTGAGGGGATGCTGTCCCATTTTGAAGGGCACGGGAAGGGGGAGGGTCTAGCTCAGTGACAGAGCGCGTGCTTAGCGTGCACGAGGTCCTGGGTTCGATCCGCAGTCCCTCCGTTAAAATAAATAATAATAAATAGATAAACCTAATTACTTCCCCTCTCCAAAAACAAAATCAAAATTTTTTACATACATTAAAAAATGAAATTGAGTCTGGGTACTACAACACCAGGTGAGCACTTTGATGAGTCTGGGGTTTCTGTCCTAACATTTTACGCAGAAAGGTAAGCCATTCATTTCATGATTCTTTCCCCCTTCCCCGACCTCCCAAATACTGCCTTCCAAAGTCTGGGCTCATTCAGGGGGGACCCCTATTTTGCTACACGGACTCCTTGCTTTGTCCCTCCTCCACTGGACCCTTTATGGACTGGCTGATTGCAACGGCAGACTTTCACCTTTGAGTACATCCTAACGCTTCAGTCATTCCTTTTTCAGAGTCCCTGGCCGGGAGATAATATCCATTTTTATCTGAACGACTCTAAACCCCGGGGCATGTCTTCGCCATTTACTATTATGGATTTTTAAAGAGTTGGGTCACTTCCTCCGAGGATTCTATCATCTTGCTTCACCAACCAATTCTTCCCGGTTTACCACAGTCAATTTCAGAGCAATATTTTATCTGCGGGATGAAGTTTCCACAAAGGAAAGGGTTTATCAGATATTAAGCTTTTAGCTGGGCACGACTTCCAGCAGATGGACAATAGCTAAAGTCCCAGACCAGGCTTCTATGCCCATTTCATTATCTGTAGGTAAGAACTCATCAGTCATTGTCTGGACCAGAACTGGTGGGCGGCGGGGGGGAGGGTCTACTGTATATTCCCAAATTATATCACTTTGTATTTTCTCTCTTTTCAAAATCGTTACCAAATAATACTCCAGAGCATGCTTCTAGGTCCAGATTCAAAGTTTTGGTCTGAAAGCGTGTAGTCTGCCCATTGTCCTTACCCCTGCTCTGAGCTGTGTCTTTTGAAACAATTATACATTTGTTCAAATGACAGCAGTCCAAGACGTTCAAGCAATGAGAGTCTCCCTGACGGATGCTGAGTTGCTTAGAGGGGAAATCAAGTCTTAAGGACCTAAGTGTAGGAAAGAACTCCGTATGCACTTCCCTTGCAAATGACCATAATTTGAAGCAGCAGGGGAAAAAATAATGGTGGGACAAGGATGCCAGAATCTGATGACTGCCAACATCCCTGGGGACAATCATCATGGGCTTCAAAGAAACATGATGAAACTGAGACAAACCTGACATCTCAAAAACATCCTCAGGGAAGGGGTGGGAGTAGGGATGAACAGAAATGAGCATAAAGGATCTCGCCGGGGTGACGAAAACGTTCTAAAACTGATCACGGTGATGATCACACAGCTTGGTAATTGTGTGAAAACCACTGAATTGTGCAAGTGGGTGAGTTTAGTCACACGTAAAGTGACACCTCAAAAAAAGTGGTAAACATGTATTACATCATTTAAAGAAAAAGCACAGACTGAATTAACATATATGTAAATATAAGTATAGAACAGAGTATCCTTGTGCGCCTCTGTAAATGCAGGAAGGTGGCTGGACCTTTACATGTTCTGTTCTTTTTCTCTCTTTCTGCTAAATGTGAAAACGTGGATGTGACGGAATTGTCTCCCGATGTTCCCGGCGGGGACATATCCAGCTGGCAGGAGGTTCCCCAGGGTCTCTGTCTGAGGCAGCACCGCCAGGATGGAGAATTAACATGGTTGAGAGAAGCCAAGGTCTCGGGACAGGTCAACAACGTGTGGGGAGAAACAGAAGAGAGAAAAGCAGAGTCTGCGCCACAGAGTAAACTGTGGGACAGGACAGAGTGGGGGGAACAGTGCAGACCAGTGGCTCAGCACCAAGGTCACCAGTGACTCAGCGCCAAGGTCACCAGTGACTGGGCTCATGGAGCTTTCTAGACTCTGCAGACGGTGCAGGCATGGGAGCTCACAGGTACACGGGGTTCTGGTGGGCAAGGAGAATGCTTTATATTGCCCCTGTTTTAAACATGAGTACCCGATACTCTTACGAGTTTATAGACAGTCCAAAGTCACAATTTTCAGTAAGATCTCCAAAGAAAGAGCAGTATCTTCAAGATTATCTCCACGGAATCATGAAAGCTTTTTAATCAAAGCGTATTTTTGTTATTAAAAGGCTGCCAAAGGTGGATGCTAAGTCTTTCCCATCAAAATTATTTAAATTCAAAGATGACCGTGTGGTACATGAAAAATGGACAGAATCCTATTTCTAAATAAGTTTTTATAAACGTAACAGTGGCATATCAGCTTTGATTTTCAACTGCATTGAGAGAAATTCATTTCAAGAATTTCTGGTTCTTCCAGCATCCCAGGAAGAAGCAGCAATGTGCATCATTGCAGGAAAAGCAGAAGTGTCTCCTGCAAGAGACGGTGATGAAGGTGAGAGTGTAATTAATTCTGTGCCACATGCAAAATTCTCTTGGGATTGCACTGGTGCAATGGGGCCTACAGGTTTGGTCCAGGAGGAAATCCGAAAAGTCTTACTGAAAAACAAGCAAGTCTACGAGTGAAAGCAGCTCACCGTGGACTGCACTGGATTGCATTCCAAGCCAACTGCTAAAATAACCTACAGTCACATTGGTAGGAAAATACAAAAGGGCTACAGGAACAATTCCTACTCTCGCTGATATGTAGCTGTCATGGGTCAAAACGACATTAGCCTCTGATGTAGGTCACTACCTGAACCAAGGGAAAATGGTTACACCCAAACTGTACCTCTATGCACAAGATTCGCTCAGCTTAAAAGATGCAAACGTGAAGACATCGCAGGAACAGACAACCCATGTGAAGCGTTTAGTGGTAGCTTTGTTCAGAGGTAGCTGGGGACACACGGAATTTATGTAACTCTTTACAGAAGGCCACCCAGAGTCGCCATATGGGTGCTCCCAATGGACCTCACGGAGTATATCATTAGGCGCCGCGTATATCCCACACGCATCGCTGTACACGAGGGCTACTTCGTTTTCTAATGAATGGCTGGCCAGGAGCCAGGAGCGCTCTTTTTTTTTTATTATTATTATTAATAGACTTAATTTTTTTAGAGCAGTTTCAGGTTCTCAGCAGAACTGAGCAGAAAATACAGAGAGTTTGCACATGGCCCTCCCCACCCACATGTATTCACTCCCCTACCCTCAGCCTCCCTCATCAGTGTGGCGTATTTGGTACAATCGATGAACCAACACGGGCACATCATTATCAACCAAAGTCCACAGTTTACATGAGGGTTCACTCTTGATGTTGTACATTCTGTGGGCTTTGACAAAAGCTTATAACGACATGTAGCCACCACTATAGTACCATACAGAATAATTCCGTTTCCCTAAAACTCCTTTGTGCCAGGAGCACTCTTTTTTGCTAAAAATAAGTAGTAGTCAATCACTCAGCCACTTCTATGCCATTACGTTTATTAAAATTCCTAATTTGTCTGCTGGATGCAACTGTCTTTGTTGAGGGTGAGGAAATGGCAGTTGGAAGAGAGACGGAAATGAGCGCCACAAACCCAAAGATACAGGCTCCCGATATCGTTGGAATTTGAATACTCAGAAGGTGATGGCCCACTGGTTCCATCCCCTAGACCTCAGAGCCTCCACTTGTGTCCCCAGACCAAGGCAGGTGAGCACTAGGGTCACACGGGGGCAGAGAGAAGAGAGAGGCCGGGTGGCAGGAGGAAGACCGGTGACCTGTGCTGGAGAGCAGGCAGGGGGAGGCAGGATTCCAGGAGATCCTGTTGACTCCTGGCTCCATGAAGAGTGCATTCAAGCCATCAACTTGGAGACTTCTGGAATTGCAGCCACCAGCCTGGGACACCAGTTGCCCTTCCCAATAGCAACTTCCCCTACAGAGCTTCAAGCATTAGAAAGAGCTACCGACAGGCGGTACCAACCTACAGCCCTAGCAGGACGATTTTGACTGCCCGAGGCCCTTGCGTCAATCCATGACCTTGGAACCACGTGACCCTGTGTATCAGGTGACCCGTGTCTAGCATTCCCCCTCCTCGTGTTACACCTGAGCCTGGGCTGTGCCGCCTTGCCCCAGAGGCTGCAGGGCAGACAGAAACAAGTCTCACACATGCCAGTGACGTAAACCGAGGCTTTGCCAAGTGCACACTGACAGCCAAACGGCATTCTTCCTCAACACAAGTTCTGACGGGAGAGGCTGTAACCGGGCCTCTCAGGTGCTCAGCCCAAGTAGAGAAATTCCCCTAAAACAAGGACCCCAGTGACGAACAGAGATTAAAACTTGAGGTGGAAAACAGCAGGGCAGTTCCTCAGAAAGTCAAACACGTGACGGCCAGATGACCCAGCCAGCCCGCGGCTGCATACACATCCAACAGAACCAGAGCCACGCTCTCAAACCTGCACTCTCGGGCCTCAGAGCAGCATGTTCACAGGAGCCAAAGGGTGCAGACCACTCACATGCCCATCAGCGGGTAAACGGATAAACAGAAAGCAGTTCGGCCATGAAATGCAATAGGATTCAGCCATAAAAAGGAGTGGGGTCCAAGAGATGCTAGGATGTGGATGCACCCTGAAAACAGGTGCTGAGTGAGGAAAAGCCAGACACCAAAGGCCACATATGGTGTGATCCCATTTATAGGAAACGTCCAGAATAGGTAAATCTGTAGACACAGAAAGGGGAATAGTGGTGGAGGCTCAAAGGAAGGGAAACTGGGAACAGGGGTGAGGAGGGGACTGATACAGGGAATGGGGTTTGGGTGGGGAATAATGAAAAAGTTCTAGAACTGGACAGAGGTAGCAGTGGAACAAAGGGGTTGGATGTGCTAAAGGCTTCCGAATTGCACACTTTAAAACGGTTAATTGTACGTTAGGGGACTTTCACCCCAATTTTTTGAAAAAAAAATGTTAAAAAAGACGCATCAAGCCGAAGTTTACTTTTAAAACAATGCCGTCAAGCCTTCTGGCATCACTAACATGACGCGACAGCCTCAAACTGAGATGTGGACAAACGGCAAACTCCTGCGGGGAGAGCAAGCAGGCCTGCTGGTCACGGCTTGTAAAGATGTGAACCCACCTGCCTGGCCCAGGGACCGCAGCCTTGGGTCCCATGGACCGTGGGTGTGAGGACAGAGGGAAGGGCCATGCAGTGATGACTTCCAGTCAGCGAGAACACTTCTGTTGGTAGGACCTGGCAGGACTGAACAGAGGGGTAGGAGTGGCCGGTGTCTAGGCTCGTAGAGGACAGATGTCACTGGGGTCCCCTGGGTGATGCAGGCAGGGATTGTCCAGAGAGACCTCATCAAGCCTGCCTGAGGAAGCGGATGCTTCCTGGTCATCTCTTACTTTCGGAGGGGCCGCCAGCCCCCAGACACTTTCCTGAGCATGATGACAATAATGCTTCGATGAACAAGAGGAGGTTCTGGTCTTACGCCATGAAATACTCAACCACTTATTGGATTTCTCATTCTTTCACCATCATCAAATGTAAATAAATGACACTAAAGAGAGCTAATTAACATCAATATCAGCCATTTCAGCTTCTATATCAGTTTCCCCAAAAGTCTGTCTGGAACTAGGCCACTGGGTTCTTGGCACACATTTCCTAAATCCTACTTGGGCTCCTGGGTCTTCTTACAAAAAGGCATCTGTCATAGGCAGGATTCTAAGAGGCTCCCACCTCCTGGTACCTACACCTTTGTGTGATCCTCTCCTCCTAAGTATATGTTGGGGCGGGGGAGACCCAAGATGTGCTTCTAACCAGTAGGGCATGGCAAAAGTGAAGGCATACAAAGTAACACAACATTGTAAATCAATTACATGTCATTTGAAAAAAGAAAGTGAAGGGATGTGGTTGATGTCCCTAATCAACTGACTTTGTGTGACTCAAAGAGGAGACTGATGTGGGTGGGCCTGGCCTAATCAGGCGAGCCCTTGGGAACACACTCCAAGCAGAGGATTTGCTCTCCCGCTGGCTTTGATGGATCAAACAGTCATGGTGTGAAATGCGTAGAGGTAAGGGGTGGTCCCTAGGAGCTGAGGGCCTCAAACCTACAATCACAAGGAATTAGATTCTGCTGACATCTTGAATACAGTCGTGGCCAACAGTGTGCAGCCTTGTAAAGACCCTGAGAGGGGAGCCAGCTAAGCCATGCACAGACCCCTGACCCACAGAACTGAGACCATCAACGGGTGGTGTTCTAAGCCACTAAATTTGTGGTACTTTGCTATGCAGTGATGGATAACTACCACAGCACCCACTGCCAAATGTACATAAAATAGTAATAACACCACTGAATTTAACCAGCATGCAAACCCAGCAATTCTCAGCTACGGCGGTCACCCCCATCAGAAGCCACAGAGAGTAGCGACGGGTCACGTCAAGGAGGCTTACAAAGAATTTTCAACTTGTCTTAAAGGCAAGCTGTCCTGGTCCCTGGGATGCTTCCTTTGATTCTGTGACCCTCCCACATAGGCAACTGTAAAATCCCTTTCTGGGTTTGAGCGAGAGGGCATTGGGTTTCTGCCACTCCCACCCAAAACCCTTCAGAGTGTGCACCCTCCAGCTCTAGACGGTGGTGACTATCGCCTCCTCGATTAATGAATCTGTCTTTTGGACTCATTTGCAAATGAGAAGTTCCTGCAATCCATTTCATGCTTCGGACGATGGTGAGTCTGCCTCAGGCTATGCAAATTATTTGGTATGACCCAGAGCATCCATGAAGCCAAACGGCTCTCGATGCCCCTTTGGATGAGTCACCCACTGGACGTGTGCTAAAGACGGTGGTGCAGAAAAACTCCTGGGAACTATCTATAGAAAATGGATTTCTCTTTCCCATTTCTAAAAGAGGATTCAACGTAGTTCAGTGTCTGCCTAGACCAACAGTGGTCACGCCTGGTGACTTTGCCTTTCAGAGGATACTTGGCACTGTCTGGAGACATTTCTGGCTGTCACAGCATGTGGGCAGTGCTCCTGACATCCAGTGGGTAGACACCAGGGATGCAAATGAATATCCCATGATGCACAGGAGGCCAGAGATGCAAATGAATACCCCACGATGCCCTGCCAACAAAAAATGATCCAGCTCTAGATATCATTTGTGCCAAGGTGGAGAATCCAGCTCTAAGTCCAAGCTCTGTCTTACTAATCCTTAAATGTCTTTCCTAGGCCAGTGGGTGTCAGCGAGGGGTGACTTCGCAGTCCCCCCCCCCCAACGCCTGCCCCCTGGAGGCACTGGCAATGACTGCAGTCATTCTGGTCACCACAGCTGGGCAGGTGCGACTGGCCTCTCCCGGATAGCAGGAACCTCCTACAACACGCGGGACCCATCCCACAACACAGAATCCTCCAGCCCCACATCTCAGTCGTGCTCAGGCTGGGAAATCCTGACCCAGAGGCACACATTCTCGCCAAAGGACGGTTTTCCTTTGTTCTCAATTAACCAAAAATGGACTTGGTATTTTTTTTAATGGAATCACACATCTAGCCTTTGCAACGTGAAGACATGCCTTTCAGTTTAGCATCCCCAGGCCACAGAATCCCAGGTGGGGCCCTCACAACCCCCTAGCCAAACTGAGTAAGGGGTTCTTTGTCTTTTAGGTGCATGCACTGAGGAGCAGGGGTCAGAAGTGGCTCTTCCCTGGGTCCAGGGACCAAAAGGCACACATGTTCTGCCCAACTTTTATGGCTGCATTTAGGTTTCTGAGTGCTCTCACATCATTGCAAAGCATGGGGAGTGCAGAAAATAAATAAGGTTTTAAGCAGCAGAAGTTGCTTCTGACAGCAGATGGGCGTATGTGACGAAACAGTAAATGTGGGAAACACACATATACACACAGTACAACCAACATCTAATGCTGCAAGTCACCATGGGCTAAAAAATGATCCCTTCCCTGCTGACAATTACAATGCAAGGTACACAGTCTTGAAAAGCAAACCTGTGGGGCCAAATGCGTTTCAGAATTTGGGATTTTTTTTTCGGATTTTAGAAGGTGATGGCTTTTTTAAAAAAAATCGAAGTTAATTTATTAAAAGGATTCAAAGACCCCTTCAAAGTTTAGCTGCCTTCAGGACAGTTTTGGGCACTCATAATGGACATGTTGGTTTTCTACACCAAAGTATTCATTCTGTCATGCCCACCATTTAACCACTGGAACAACGGCCCCAAACTGTAACTATATGAGGTCATGGATGTTCACAAAACTTATTGTGGTGATCGTTTCACAATATATACATATAGCAAACTATTATGTTGCACACCTTAAATGTATACAACGTTACAGGTCAATGATATCTGAGTACCCCTGGTATATGTATATATCTGCCATTCAGTAAAACTTCAAATGTACATGTATGTGTATATATGAAGGTAATGGTGAATATACACATATACAACATACGTAAAATACATCATGCCATGCATACACCTTGAGCAAAGTTTGGCACAGCAACCTGCAATCACACATATTAATATTTCTGCAGCAAAGCACAGTGAATATTTTGCATTCTGTCAGATAAATAAAGACTGTTCAACTTCACGTCACTTTTACATTCCCTGCTTCAGAACTAGTGTTGCTGCCCAACGAGTTACCAAAAAACCTGGGTTTGCAATCTTTTTTCTTTCCTCTTTGGTTACAAAGGGCCATGTATCTGTTCTGCAGAAGACAGGGCTTGGAGAGAGGTAATTCAAGGAGTCAGGCGCTGGCAAAGCCCGCCTCTGCTGAAGGTTATCTTGGCCAAGCTCCCTGACCTCACCCAGACCCAGAGTTTCCTCATATGGGACAGAGGTGGCCAGGAGGGACCCAGGAGACTCTGGCTAGTGACTCATGTGACAAGCTGGGGCATCACCTCCAGCAGAACTGAGAAGCTGCCAGGAAACTGGGGGAAGGAACTGAGAACAGGACACAAGGGCCCCCTTCCCGCCTCCTTCATGCCCCCAGGTGCTACTTTTCATTTCCAGTTCAGTGATTCTAAACAAAGGGTGTTTTCCCCACCCCCACGAAGCTTTTGGCAATGTCTGCAGACCATTTTGGACTGGGGGTGGGGGTATGCAATAACACCCAAGTGGGAGGTTCTAAACATCCTACAATGCACCGGACGGTCCCCCCGTCAAAGAAAGATGCTGCCCCAAAGATCAGGAGTGCTGAGAATGAGGACCCTGCTCTACCCCAAAGCTCTGCCTGCTGCATTTCACTTTTTTTATGAAGTACAGCTGATTTACAGTACTGTGTTCATTTCAGGTGTATAGCATAGCAATTCAGGGTTTTTGCAGATTATATTCCATTATAGGTTATTATTAAATATTGAATACGGTGTTCCGTGCTCTACAGTAGGTCCGTGTTGTTTATCTATGTTATACATAGTAGTTTGTACCTGTTAATTCCATACCCCTAATTTGTTCCTCTCACCACTTTCCCCTTTGGTCACCACAAGTTTGTTTTCTGTGTCTATGAGTCTGGTTCTGTTTTGTATACACACTCATTTGTATTATTTTTTAGATTCCACATATAAGTGATATCACATGGTATTTTTCTTTCTCTGTCTGACTTATTTCACTAAGCATAATAAATCCTCCGGGTCCACCCATGTTGCTACAAATGGCAATATTTCATTCTTTTCATGGCTGAGTAATATTCCACTGCATATATATATATACGCACCACATCTTCTTAATGCAACTGTCTGTTGATGGGCACTTGGGTTGCTTCCGTGTCTCAACGATTGTCAACAGTGCCCTTATGCATTTTAAATACTTAATCTAGGTCAGCGGCTGTCATCTGGAGCTGAGCGGACATTGGGAAAGATCTGGAGACGTTTCTGGTTGTGACAGCTGGGAGGGGGGTTGACACTGGCATCTGGTGGGTAGATTCTGAAAACCCTCCCGTGCACAAGTCACTGCCTACAGCAACGCATCTTCCAGCGCTGCAGCTGACAAACCCCGGGGTAGACAAATTCACCATAAAGGAGATGCCCTGATGCCCCATCTGTGGACAAGACACACCCCGACCCGGAACCACGAAGACAGGAACGCTGGACCCGGGACCCATCCGGTTCCACCTGCGGGCTTTGCATAAGAGTTGGAAGTCAAGCCGGCTGCCCGAGATGAGAACCGGCGCTGCCTCTTCGCCTGCACTTCCTCCTGGTGATAGGCATTCAGTCATCCCTGACGCTGGCACTCGCAGTATTCGCCGAGTTTGGTTTCCCGTCTTGGACACCCTGAGAGGTAAGAAGGCGTTTCTGTTTCATCATCTACCTCTTTTAACACCTGCATCCCAAGGGTGCTAGGTAAGAGTTCGCTGACTCAGTGACCAAGTTTTACAGGGTTAATCTCCAAACAAGGCGTGGATTTTCATCGGAAGACAGGAGGCAAACAAAACAAGGGGGAGGGCGACTGGTCTGGAGAACACACGGCTTAGGAGTTTTACCCACAAATTTTTAATGCCTGTTTCATTCAATCGTTTCAGGGATGCCTGACAATACTGTTTAGGTTTTAAATACAAACAGGAGACATTATGCTGTTTTTTTTCCTTTCATGCACTGAAAGCTTTTACATTTCTGAGTCCTGATAACATCGGTTGTTACATTATAATCTCATTATAAATGAGTATGGGGCAACATCTCAGTTGGCAGACACGAATGTTCCTGTAAACACCAATTCGGAGAAATAATTTGTCAAGTATCATCATGTGTTTAGTGAACACAGAGACTGCCCCTGGCAAATAACCACAGAATGCAGCAATTGTTCCATAAAACAGTTTCACCATTTTACATGACATCGTCTTCAACAATTGTTTTTATCACCCCTCTAATTCAGACTGCAAGCGTTAGCACAAAGGACAGAACTGATGCAGGCGTGAAATAGGGTGATACTCGGGTAAGAAGTAAATTAAACTTTTTTTTTTAAAAAAAGAAGTAAATTAAGCAAGAACTGTATGTCATCATTCATGCTGATCGTTCACTCACAAGATAAAGATGGAGGGTTAAGCTGAAAGGGGTTACACACATTTCTTAGTCCATATCTTTTGGGAGAAAAAATCATACATGGGGTTGGTTCATAACAGGTAGACTCCATATGGCAGGCACCACAAAGGATACGTGGTCCCAGACGCCGACTTTCTGTAATCGATACACATTTCCAGAACAGAGAGGTTGATTTGTTTTTTCAGGCTCAACTTTTCAATTTTTTGTTTTGTTTTGAAATCAGTAAAAGAAACCGGGTCCTAGAAGCGGCAATGATCTAAGCGGCGGCAAGTTTGGGAATTTCTCCTTTTTGTTTGTTTGTTTGTTGGTTTAAATATATGGAAATTATCGCACAGCTAGCACATCTCCTTCGCATGAAATCCTGCACCATACACACTAATTGCAGCAAAGTTACCCACTCCCCGCCCCCTCGATGCCAGGGAAGAAAAGACTGCTCTGGAAGATAGTTTCCACTGAAATCTAACCAAACTTCGTTAAGTGGCCTGTGACAAGATTATAAACGATATGAAAAATAACATTTTAACATTTGGCCATCGACTTCAGGAAATGGTTTGCCTATACAAATGTTTAGTTTTTAATATATCCGACCCTCATAGGGCCGTCAGAATTAAACCACAATGAACAGGAAAGAAAAGGGAAAAGAATGCAGCTGAGTGCTAAGGCAGACCCCCTTGGCCAGAAGTAACAGAAGTGTATGCTAGAGATCAAGTGCAGAATTTCACGGGGCCAACAGGCTAACAGTCACGCACACAGGCGAAGTGGATTTTGCAATTACCAGTCGCCTTAAATGAACCAAACAAAGCTCCTAAAATTGATACTGGAGAGGTTGATTTCTGAACCCCAGACTCACTCCTTTGTTAACCCAACTCCTTCAGAAACACAGCCCAGGTAGCCAAACACAGCCCCAGACGCTGCAGGAATAAACAGCAAGTCCGAAAACTCAGCCCGCACAGCCACGAGAAGCGCTGGACTCCACGGTCCCAAGGACAGATTCACTGATCTACGTGCGTGCCTCTCAGGTAGGCAGGAAATGTGCTTCTTTTGCACTTTCCGGGACACAGATTCTGGCGGCTCATGACAGATTTTGCATTTGTATATTTAAATGGAAGGATTTAGATGTGACATGAAGAGATGGTTTTTTAAAAAAAGTGGAAGGGCTATTAACTCCTCAAACTTGTATGTTTTAGAAAAGCAAGAGGCGGTAAGCTTAGAAGGACACTGATCTTCCATGGAATACATTTGATGACAGAGGTATCTTGTTTCTATTCACTGGCTCTAGTTCAGAAGCCGTGGCTTTAAGATTTTGGTGAGTAAATGGATACTCAATTTCTCTTGTAAGTAAACGATGGCACAAAATGTATACTCACTTCCTCTTAAGTTTCTTAAGTTTCTAAGCTCTCCATCACGCTTTTTACCATGCTTGTGTTTCCAAAATACCACTTTCAACAAGAAAAAGAAAGAAGGAAAGAAGAGAAAGAGAAAGAGGGAGGGAGGGGGAAGGAAGAAAAGACAGAAAGAAAAGAAAGGAACAGAGGGAGGGATTGAGGGAGGACGGAGGATGGAAGGAAGGGAAAGAAAGAAAGAAAGAAAGAGGGAAAGAAAGTTAAGAAAGAAAGAGAAAGAAAAGAAAGAAAGAAAGAAAGAGAAAGAAAAGAAAGAGAGAGAGAAAGACTACATGGCAAGCTTTCCTCTCCCTGAAGACCTCCCTGTTTCAGAGCAAACAAATGAATACATATCAGATAAACTGTTGCAGGTGGTTTTACAACTTGTCAGAAAATACAACACTACAGATTAAAAAAGTCTTTCCTGAGTCCCACACCACACAGTTTAAAAGTCCAACTGCCACAGCTAAGACTTAACTCTTACCCCGCGTGCTACGTAACTTGCAGAAAGGGACCAAAATAGGAATACGCTGACGTCCTTTTAAGTCGTGCCACTAACCTATCCCCAGTAGCCATTTTCTGCCATCGTTTATCTCAATAGCTTAGCAGACGAGAAGCAAAAAAAGTTAATCCAACTCACCAGTCCTTCGGGGGCTTTCCAACAGAGCCATTCAGTGGGAGACTCACACAAGACGCCTTTTCTGCAGGGATCTCAACCAGCTTTTCCGACAACCGCCCTGGACAGCACTCCAGGCAAAAGCTCCCGGGCTTTGAACAGTCATTGGACAGCCCGGCAAAGTTATACTGACCGGCACTGGTCATAAAGTCATCACCAGATAATTGGTGAATCTATCATAAAAAAGTTATTTAACTGCCCATGTTTCTCCACAAGGTCTTCCCTCCTGCCCACGAGCTTCCTCTATAAATCAGAGGGGAGCTGGACTTCCTGAACTGAGTAGTCACCCCGTGGCAGTAATCAAAGTGACACACCTCCTCGCTCTGAATACTTCACTGTCATCTTTATCTGTTGGTGCCACGATATTGGGAGGGGAAGTGGGTGGGGGGGGGGAAATGGACATTTACTCAAGAATACCTCGCTGTGCACTGGCTCCGAGCACTGCAGGGAGGTGGACACGTGTTGGTGGACATGGTGGGGTGGGGACACACGTGGGGACCACTGCTCTCCTATGGGGAGGAACTCGGGGCCCGGGTCAGGGCTGTCAGGGTGAGGGCTGTGTTCTGGACGCTCCGTGCACAGCCTGCTGCCCAGAGGTTCCGCATCCCTTCCCGTCCCGTGCCTGACACCCACGCACGTGGCACCCAGAGCCCCGAGGAATGCATTCTCTGCCAACACCCAGGGTGAGGAAGTCAGCCTGGCCGCCCTGAGGCTCGTGGGTGGAAAGCAGGCGTCGGGTCGACACAGAGGAAGTCAGCCTGGGCGTCTCTGCTCACACACCTTAGGGACACTGGTTCCCCAGAAAAGATAACTTCCAGCATCTCTCTTAGATTAGCATGTCCCCTCCCATCATTATTTTGTTTTCTTTAGGTTAAAAAAAACAAAAACAACAGCGTAAAGGCTACCTCTCCATCTCTGCTGTCATGATTCCACATCTATAAATAAAACATGGCTTATTTTTAATTATTTCGTGTGCCTCCGGCTCTTGGCAGGCACTCACGTAACTAATACATAATGGAGCCGGTGATGATATGTTTCTCATTCTTAATGGTGACCCAGGAGGACAGTACAGTGAAGCCCGAAAAAAATATTTTAACCTGAATAAGCATGAGTCAGACGTCACCAAACAGTGACATTTAGTCTTGGGGAGCAGGGGGGGCGGTGGGGGCGGTGTCTCTGTACAACTCGTTGGAGAGACGGTTTGTACCAGCTATGGTAAAAATGCCAGCACGTCCTGTGATGCTTCTGGTCACTGAATGCTTGAGGGCTCAAAGCTGAATGTCTAGTTTAGCAATTCTAGAACTCTGCAGGTTTCATTTAGGGCTAAGTCACCCTCAGTTAGGGTGAGGTTTGGCTGGTCTGGGAGGGGAGAGAATGAGGAAAGAGCTCCCGGCGTTCTGATTTATCACTCACCCCACCGCCAGCTGCAATCTGGTCCGTCCCTACGCGGAATGCGGAGGGAAAGATAAGGCCAAAGGGGCAGAGCGGTCCCTTCCAGCGGGTACCCTCGGGACATGGCTTCAGGACGCTGGAGGCTGACCGATCCCCGATGGGGCATTCCTGCGAGCTGTCCCAGCCGGACCTCTCCCCATCTACAACTCCTGACACCGGGGGTGGCTCCTTCTCGGTTGGAGCACCCCTCCCTCCTTCCAGGAGTAGAAGTCCTAATGGCTGCAAAATTCCCACCTGTCGGTCCCCATCGGTCACCGGGGTCAGCTGGTCATGCATCTGTGAGTCTCTGGCCTTGCAGACTTTGCCAGCCTGGTCACTCAGGCGGGAGGTGGCCCCTTGTGCCCCGAGGCACAGATCAGAGCTCACCCTCTCTAAGGGGTCTCGCTGAATCATCCTTACTGGGTGGAGGGTGAACAGAGAAGCCCACCACCCCGGGGAGGGACGGGATCCCAACGCTGAAGAGCCCTGTTCACAAGCCCCTCCTCCCTCCTTCATTTATGCCTTTGCCGCCGGCACACACAGCGCACGCGGTTCCCAGCTGCCTGCACAGACGACTCCTCGGGACTTGGTTTTCTCCACACCTCAGCCAAGGCTCTCCAGTTAGTACCTTTTCACCATTTCTATTCCCCCGGAAGGCTGTATCTTAGAAACTGGAAGGATGCCTTGGAGTCCGGCCGCAGGCCACCTGTGTGACCCCAGGAAAGTACGCTCTCCGGCCTGCCGCGCTCCAGGTGAGGTTATTCACGGGAGGTCATCGACCAGGCCACTGTGCCTGCAACAGAAACAGATGCTCCTTTCTGGCCAATTTTAGAGACTGAAAGCGAAAAGACGGCACTTGACGGGACTATGCTAACCAGTGTGATCGGAGGTCAGGGAAGGGGGAGGCGTAGAGACGACACTGTTCAGGGTGGGAGTCAGGTGAGCTGTGACATGCCTCTAACCACACTGACCACCAGAGGAGCCCCCCAGGAAACACCGGGCACACCTTCTCACTCTGCACTCTACAGAGGAGGGCCCAGGGGAGAAACAGTGGGTCGAAAGTTCCAGAGTGCCCTAGGACTCGGGCACAGTGCAGTCAGTCAAAGATTGCAAGCAAAGACTCCTTCTATAAGGCTGAACCTAAAGACCAAGGCCTGGTCATGGGGGCCTCTGTGAGAGGAGCCAGCATCTCAAGGCAGACCAGGCACCCGGGAAGGAGCAACCTGGTCCTCGTAGGAGGGTCCTCTCTTGGCTGGAGGGAGCCTGGGGCCCCCGGATCCACTGTGCAGCTGCCCTGTTAGGATCTACAATTGCCTTCCTCTTGTCTCAGCTGCAGCGGCTTGGATCATCCTGGATGCACGGGGTCAGCTCTGCATACCGTCAGGCTGGGCTCAGCTATGCCCCAGCAAGACACTGCCACCTACTAAAGCCCAGGCATGCGAAAACGCCGCAAGCACTCTCCTATCTCCGGCCTGGAGACCTTCCGTGGTGATTTAACATGGAATCGGTCTTATCCAGCAAAGGGCGAAAATGCATGCAACCGCCACTCACAGAGTCCTCCCTCCATGGGCTGCATGCAGCGCGGACGGGGGCCGAGTGTCCGAGGAGGACGCAAAATTCTGGGCCATGTCAGGGCGAGAGTTTTTGGTTATTTGCAGGTTTTAGTTATCATGCACTGCCCGTTCTTCATAAGCTGGGCTAACCACAGCCCTGTCCGTGATATACTGCTTTTGGGAGCCTGAAGTTATAGCTTTATTATTAAACCCAAAATTGAGCCCTAGTAAATTACCTTCCTTTAAATGGCATTCTGGTTCCTCCAGGAGGAGGGAGTCACGGGAACTGACTGCCCTGGAGGTGGTTTCAGGGCACGTGGCGGTAGGAAATGGGGCTAAAATATATGCTTTTTAAATGTTATTCTTTACACATTCATGTAACAGCAGCCAACAAACATACTCGACCAAAATATGCCCACAAAACAACAGGATACATTGACTGCAGCCACGTCGTCCGTCTGCTCCGTTTAACCTATTACAGAACTCTCAAGCCTGGGCAGTCTTATTACACGTGTAAACACACCATGCATTGTAGAGAAAGAAATTTCACCTTAAGTCTCTTAATGCCACACACATATCTATTTACTCATAATAAAGGATGGTATATTAAGTCAACTGTGTTTCAGTGATAAGTAATGACTTTTTCCTCTTAAGTCCCTTAAACCCTCCCACATTCATATTCCTTATATATGATACATAACATAAGTACGTGAGTCTTTGTAAGTTGTATTTAAATCTTATGTAAAGACAGTTCCTTGTGTTTCTTACAATCACATGCACAACTCAATTATTCACATACACAACATAAATGTGTGTGCATGTCTACATATACAGATACACAAACACGTGTCCCGTTCCTCTGATGATCCCTAAAGTCGTCACTCTTTGAGGTACTTCAGATTCCCATTCTGTACAATTTACTGCGTAATTTTACTTTTATTTCAAAGCTCTGGGTGTCCCAATGACTTGCTCAAATCCCAGATTCACAGTAATGATGCTTCAGGACAGCTGGTAGAGAGAGCCAGAGGGTCCCAGTGGACCCCAAGCACACCAGCAGTCTGGCATTTCTAAAAGCATGTTGGGGGCAGGGTGGGGGATCCAACCTAAGGGCAAGTTCACAGATACGACCTTCTCGTGAAACAGTGTGTGTTATGTGCTTGGGAAATGCTAGATTAAAAAAAACAAACCTGGGGAAAGCATCCTTGACCTCAGGTACAAAGACTTTTGAGTGGACAGGTGGCTTGAGGATTCAGGAGGGATGGTGCAAGGTGCACTGCTTTTTCCAGGCTTCTGTCATCTTGGGGAGGCGGGGAGAGAGGAGGCGGCCAGCAGCCCTGGTGTCACTCCCCACTGCTGTCTGCTTAACTGAGGTTGCCTGGGTCAGGCCACCCAGGAGTGAGGGGGCAGCTGAACAGCAGAAACCCCCCTCTCTGGGCCTGGCTGGGCTAAGAGCTGCTCAAATAAATAAGGGCACAGTCGAGCACCATGGCTGCTGCCTGACGCTGCCTTTATGGAGTTTCATCCAAATGGTGGAAGAAAGAATGGTGGAATTAAAATAGTACTTCTGTTTATTTTTTGCACCTTTCTTTTTCCTTTTTTTCTCACGTTTTTGCTGGTGGTCTCCAAAAGATAGACAGACAGATACATAGACAGGCAGACAGACAGACAGAAAGAAAGAAAGAATGCATAGATGGGTGGATGGATAGACAGACAGACAGGGATAGATGTGAAGATAACGGCTGGAAAGAGATGGAAAAATACAGACAAATACAGATAGACAGATACAGTCATGAATATATTCGATTTTCACAAAAGATGTCTTTCAGGCTTATGGGTTTTATTACTTACGCACAGTCTAGGAAACTTTAAAATCACAGAGAAGAATCTAGAAACAGATAGTTCCGCCTGTTGGTTCCTTTGCAGGAAGACAGACGCCACCCTCCCTGTGCCTTCTCAGGTGTGTGACCTGGGGCGACAGACTTAACTTCCCCGCAGCTCCGTTTCCTCACTTATCTGACAAGAAAAATGACATGGGCTGCCTCTCGAGAAACAAGAGATTGTTGCTAACGCAGCAAGCACGTTCCCGTCGGCTGAGGGTTGGTGCAGATGACTACAGTGCTTAGGAAACAAAAAAGCCACTCTGAACCACGCACCAGGCATCCTGTGTCCTGGGGGTGCTGAAGACCCGCCTGGAGTAAATCTTTCCGAGAACTGACAGGGGGCCCTGCAGCTCAGACAAGCTGCCGCGTGGAATCACGGCCTTACCCACGAGCCAGGGGCCTCCTCTGGGGAAGCACTTGTGCTCGGCGAGGCTGAGCGGTGATGCTACCGGGGACAGGAGGTTCTGCGCTCAGGGCCCCGGGCAGTCCGCCTGTGAATGTGGGCAAGAGGCAAAAGGGACCATGGTGCCAGCACCTCCAGGCACGTCCATCCACGTGGGCACCAGCACCCCAACACTGCCCACAGCCCCTCTTCCACACCAGCTGTGTAGGGAAGCCTGAGCTTCTGGGTTTCCCAGCATCGTCAGGGAAAGATCTACCCTTGCGCCCATCCTGACCCTGAATGCAATGCAGAAGCCAGTCTCCTCAGGCTGGAGGGAGAGGGTAAGGCATGTAAGTTCCCCGTGGGTGGTGCAGAGCACAGCCTACAGGTACCTGCCTGCGGACGGACGGCTGCAGAGGATGGCTGTCCCCGGCCCGACCTACCACCCTACATCCACACGGGGTGGGACCCGCACCTCGCAGGCCAGAAGAGGAGGGTGGGGCAGACACAGGTCATGGGGGGGCGCAACTGGAGAGACAGAGCCCAGTTCTCCCAGGAGCTGAGCGACCCCAGCACAACTCTGTCACCTCACTATCTGGCATCGCTGAGGAAAGGGTTAATTAGCAGGACACGTAACGTTTGTTTTACAAGCACAGAGGGACACACTGTCTGAGCAGCAGTGAGCATGTTTTTGTCAGGAGGATGATGTAAAATGAATCAGTGAAATGGTTTAGCTGTACAAGGAGTCTGTTTTTAATTTTCCTCTCTCTCTTGAATCCAAGACAGAATGCTCTTCAAATTGGACTGTGAATTCTTAGGAGTCAAGGGATACGGGAAAGGTTACTGCAGATGTAGGTCACACCCTCTGAGATCTCAACCTGCTTTCCTGCTTCACTACGGCCACTGGGATTACGTATATACATGCGATTCCATAAACACGTGTGCGTGTGTGTACGTATAGATCAATCGATCCATATATAGGTGGATGGATAGATGGATGGATGGATACGTAGATGGACAGATGGATGGATGGATGGATACACAGATAGATAGATAAGATAGATGGGTGGATGGATGGATGGATGGGTGGATGGACAGATGGATGGATAGATAAGATGGATGGATGGATGGATGGATGGATACGTAGATGGATAGATGGATGGATGGATGGATGGATGGATGGATATGTAGATGGACAGATGGATGGATAGATAGATAGGATGGATGGATAGATGGATACGTAGATGGATAGATGGATGGATGGATGGATGGATGTATATGTAGATGGACAGATGGATGGATAGATAGATAAGATGGATAGATGGATGGACAGATGAATGGACAGATGTATGGATGGATGGATACACGGATAGATAGATAAGACAGATGGGCAGATGGATGGCTGGATGGGTGGATGGATAGATGGATGGATGGATACATAGATGGACAGATGGATGGATGGACAGATGGGTGGATGGACAGATGGATGGATAGATAAGATGGATGATGGATGGATGGATAGATGGATACACAGATGGATAGATAGATAAGACAGATGGGCAGATGGATGGATGGATAGGATGGCTGGATGAATAGATGGATGGATAGATAAGATGGATAATGGATGGATGGATAGATACATAGATAGATACACAGACAGAGAGGTAGGTAGGTAGGAGGAACTACAGGCAGCTACTTGGTGGAGACCAGGGAGGTGGAGACCTACAGTGCACAGCATAGCCCCCCGCCGCCCCCAACCTGAAAATGAGTACATTAGTCTGCTATGGCTGCCATGACAAAGCACCACAGAGTAGATGGCTTAAACAAAAGATATTTACTGTCTCCCCATCCTGGAGGCTGGAGTCTGAGATTCAGGTGTCAGCAGGGCTGGTGTCTCCTGAGCCCTCTCCCCTTGGTGTGCGGACGGCTGTCTCCTCCCTGTGTCCTCAGTGGACATCCCTGTGTATGTGTTTGTGTCCTGATCTCCTCCTCTTATAAGGACACCAGTCTTATGGGATCAGGACCCAGCCTCATGACCTCATTGTACCTTAATCGCCTCTTTAAAGACCCATCTCCAAATACAGTCACTTTCTGAAGCCCTGGTGGCTAGGGCTTCAACACAGGAATTCTGGAGGACACGAGTCAGCCCATAACAGTTTTCCTGTCCAAAATATCAACAGTGCCGTGGGGGAAATCCCTGAACTAGGGGTACGCAGGTGACTGGCTTACGGAGGCTGTGAAACCTCAATTCAGCACTTATTTCTTTGTGACCCTTCCTGCCTGCTAAGGCCCATGGGGTCACCTGCAAAGTCTCCTTGTCCAGCTCGCCACTCTGCCCTGAAGGCTGCCGTGGCGCCATGTCTAGGAGACAAGGACAGCCCACTGGACCCTGAGGCCAGAGGTCTGCAGCACAACCTGCCCTTCCAGTCCTCCCAGGCACGTCTGGACGACTGATTACAGAGATGTCAGCTTCATCCCCTGCCCCCAACCACACAGTCCCCTGGCTTTAAACGCCAGGAGAGGTGGACTCATGCCTGTCACCCTTTCTGTACCTCAGTCGTAGTCTAACTGCACCTTAGGACAGGTGGCAGGTGCATGAAGGGCCCCTGTGAGCCTGTGGCTGAGAAGCTTCCGGAATGCAGGGCTCTCAGTGCAAAACTGAAAAGTCGTAGGCACACCAGGACAACCTGGTCACTCTATACAGTACAGAAGCAAGTAAGGGACCAGGGTTACCCATTTTTTTAAAGAACTGAATGGAGAGACGGGGAGGGTATAGCTCAGTGGTAGAGCACGTGCTTAGCATGCATGAGGTTCTGGGTTCAATCCCCAGTACCTCCGTTAAAGAAAGAAATAAATAAACCTAATGACTCCCCCCCCAAAAAAAAAACCCCACAAGAATAAAGAGAGAATATATATTTTCTTAAACAGCTGAATAGAGAAAGAAAAGACACACTCTATGATGGACTGAATGCCTGTGTCCCCATAAAATCCACAGGTTGAAGCCCTAACCCCAAATGACATGGTATTTGGAGGTGGGGTTTTTGGAAGTACACTTCTGATACCAACTCCAAATGCAGAGTTTTCCAACACCAGGAAGCAATTCTCCAACAGCAGCTGGGTGTCCTACAATACAACTCAATTCTGACGCCGTCTACCCTGAGACAGGATCAGACCCCACAGCGTGAGGGCTCAGTCCCACAAGACTGCCCACCACGTAACCCTCAATCAAAAGCCACCTGTGCTTCTGCAGGATCCTGCTTTAGAGTGGAGATCCCCACAACCCCCTCCTAGGGTTTGATTAATTTCCCAGAGTGGCTCACAGAACTCAGCAAAACAGCTTACTTATTGCTCACTGGTTTAGTATGCAAGAATATGATTCCGGAACAGCCAGATGGAAGAGGGGAAAAGGGCAACGTATGGGGAATGGGTGTGGAGCCCCCGGGGCCTCTCCTGTGCACCACCCTCCCACGACCTCCATCTGTTCCCCAACCTGGAAGCTCTCTGAACCCCATCTTTTGGGGTTTTATAGAAGATTCATTACACTTGAATACTGACTGTATCATTGGCCACTGGTCATTGACTCAACCTCCAGCCCCTCTCCGCTCCCTGGAGGTTGGGGGTTGAACTGAATGTTCCAACCTTCTGATGACATAATTTGTTCCTCTGGCAGCCAGTCCCCATAGTTTGATGCTTTGCAAAAGTCACCTTATTAGCATAATAGAAGCCACTTTGATCTCTTTATTCACTTAGGAAATTCCAAGGGTTTTAGGAACTGTATGAAAAGGAATGAAGACCAAATACATATTTCTTATAAAACACAAGGACTAACTGGGTCTAGGTGAGGTCATGAGGGTGGAGCCTCCACGATGGAGTTAGTGCCCTTACAAAAACAGACACCAGACCTCCAACCTCACCTCCCCACCCTGTGTGAGGACACGGAGCGAAGGCAGTCATCCAAGAACCGAGAAGCAGGCTTTCTCCAGAAAGCAAAATCTGCCAGTACCCTGATCTCAGACTTCCAGCCCCCAGGACCCATGAGAACTACACGTCTGTTTCTTTAAGCTGCCCAGTTCATACTTTTGTTACAGAGGCCCGAGCAGACTGATACACTCTCTGAGTAAGTGTCACCCATCTGCAAGGTCCAAAAGGAATTTCCAAGTCTCTGAAACTGACAGACTACGACTCTTAGAACTGACCTAAGAGGTCATTGGTTATTGTGTCCTGTTGAGAGTTTGATCTTATTAAATAGAAAGAAAAAATATACGTATATATGTATGTATATGTATATATACACTTTATATATATGTATGAAATGCCTTATGTATGGATGGATACATACATAATATATAATATGTGTGTATCCATCCACACATAAGGAAAACAAGTAAATATATATAAAATACAAATAAAATTATACATATGTATATATATATATACAGGATGTGGCATATACATGGATATATATATAAAGAGTGTCAAAGTTTCACTTAAGATATCAGTACTCTGATGCCTGCCATCTGTCACCTGCACAGCAAAGTTTCAGGCTGCTTTTGTGAGTTCTCCGGCTAAAGGACTGCTGAGCATGAAACCAGGGCGTCTGACATCTTCACCACCTGCATCTATGTTGTTCGCTTATTTTTGCAGCAAATCTTTAGGAAGCCTCAAAACTCAGGGAACTCCCTAAGATCCTTCCAAGGAGCCCACTTTCCCCTACACAGAGATCTACAGCTCCGTCCTTTACCTTGCTATTTCAAATTCTCATTCCTGGCATTGGAGCTTCCCTCCCCCCAGCCATTTAAAAATACTCCTTTTATCTTAGGAATCAACAGATGCAATGCTGATTATAACAGGGAGAGAAAAATAACTCTCTCCTTTGTGTGTTCATTTGTTTCCAAGAATAGAAAGGAACCGGGAGCAAGAATTCTAAAGGTTCCAGTAGGTGGGCATGGGCATAAAGTAGGCGCCCAATGTTTGTGGAATAAATCTGTCACAGGCTGAAGAAAAAAAATTATGTAGAAGTTCCAAATCTCTTTACCTCAGAATGTGACCTTATTTGAAGACAGGGTCTTTATACAAGTAATTAACTTAGCATGTGGTTGTATGTGTAGATATGACCGGTATCCTTATAAAAAGGGGAAATTTGGACATAAAAATTGATGCACAAAGAGAAGATACGTAGAAGGAGAAGAAAGCCATGAACAAGCCAAGGCGAGAGGTCTAGACCCAATCCATTCCTCCCAGTCCTCAGAAGGCACTAAGCCCGCCGACACCCTGACCTCAGACTTCTGGCCTCCAGAAGTGGGAGGCAACACCCTCCTTTTCTTGAGACTATCCAGTCTGTGTGCTTGGACACAGCAGCCTAGCACATTTGGGCCACAGTCCCCTCGTAAGGCCTTGATAGACTGCCTTCTCTGAGGTCCAGTGTCCTCAATGGGAAATCATGATTGGACTAAACCAGGGAATGCCTCCTATCACCACAGCTCTAAAAATATAAATTAAGTCAGCATATACTATTTGCCAGTACTAAGAGAAGCACCTGCCCTGTGTCATTTCACACCCACGAGGAAACAAGAGACGTAGGGGTTTACTGCCGACCACTGCTACACACGTGCTGAATCCCGGTGTACCCCTAGTCCACAGCTTAGGCACTTAACGAGAAATAAATGCCCACATTTTAAAGTCTCTGGAACTTCGTTATTTCTGCTTCTTGAAAGGGCCTATCTTTATATTTAAACGTGCATGCCAACTAACACGAAATAGAAACAGGAAGAAAAAAGCTGTTTCTGAGACTCGCGGGAAAAAGAAAGAAAAAAAGGGAAAAAGAACCCCCCTTCCCAACCCCAGTGCTTTTCAGGTTGCGTTCAGAAAGTTTGGGGGGGAAAGAAACCTCAGAGCAACCAAAGACAGATGAGACATACAAGGCAAAAAAGACAAGGCATTTAAAAAACTCTTATTAGGTCGGCCTTTTCCTATCAGAGATCGGCGGGAGGACCACAACGGGAGAATGTACCAGCCAGGGATTCTCCAGGATACAGGCGGGAGGGCTGCGGCCCCGCACGCCACTACGCATGCGCCCTGAGAGGCCCGCGGGGACTCGAGCGGGCAAAACCGAACGGGAAGCCTGCCCAGGGTCCAGGGCTGGACGAAGCTACCGGGGTCCCCACAACTAAGGCCACTTGGCTGTCCACTTACTTGGTGGCTCTCAGGAATGCCAACCTGAGCACCTTTGCACCCCTCCTCCCAACAACCCGGTGCACCGCAGTCCCTCCGAGCCCTCGCTCCTTCCTCACTCCCTTTCCAAATTCAGGCCATTGCCTTTGCCCCCACCCAGACTAGGCACTCGGCTCTGCTCGGCCCCTTGACGGAGCATCCCAGCCCATTTATGGGTGTTAAGTGAGGGGGTTGTGGGGGTTGGATGCGGGCAAACTTGTCGCGCCCGCCCGTGCCACTTCTCAGCCCCGCGGTGACGGGATAGGTAACTATGCTAGGCGCGCGTGCGCGGGACATCCCGGAGCGGTCCGGAGCGCGCGTGCGCGGGAGCGGCTCCGGGCGCGCAGGCGAGGACGCCTTCTGAGGCGGCCAGAGGCGCGCGTGCGCGGGGCGGCTGCGGCTCAGGGCGCGCGATTTTTGAGGGGCCGCGCCAGGAGGCCAGAGACGCGCGTGCGCAGAGCTGCGCGGGGCGCGCGAGGCTGCCCGGAGCGCGCGTGCGCGGGAACAGCTCGGGCGCGGGCGCGTGGAGGCCCGGGGCCACGCGTGCGCAGAACGGCTCGGGGCGCGCGGGGAGGCCCGGAGCGCGCGTGCGCGAGCCGGCAAGCGCGCCTCCTCCCCGCCCCCACCCGGCCGAGAAGTCTGCACAATGGCGGCGCCCGAGCCCCCTCCGCGTCCCGTCACCCACCTGCTCTTTGACATGGACGGCCTCCTTCTGGGTGGGTAGCCGGCGGCCGCCTCCCGCGAGGACTGTCAAGGAAGGCGCGGGAGGGGGGCGCAGCCCCTCAGGGCCCCGGGTCGCGGCGAGGCGGTGTCTGGGACCCCCGCGCGGGCGGGCGGCGGGCGCGCCGGGGTCACGTCACGCCGGACGCGCGCGGGTCTGAGGCGTCGACGGCGCCCGGGGCACTTACTTCCGGCGGCCGCGTCGCGGGTGGGGACGGAGTGCGTGGGGGGCGGCGCGCGACGGCGGGTGCTCGGGGACCACCGCGCGGGCTGGAGATTTCGGTTCCGCCTTGTGGGCCGCGGGCGCTGCGTGCGCAGCCCGGCCTCAGTTTCCCCATCTGCACCCTGGCCTCCAGGGCCCCTGCCGGCTTGCCCCGAGATGCACGCACCTTGCTTGTAGCATCCTACAGGGCATGGTCCTCCACCGACCGATGTAGGGGCATCTGGCAACGTCTAGGGGCGTTTGGAGTGACTTAGCGGGAGGGTGGGAGTTGTCGGCATCCGAGGGGTAGCGGCCTGGGATGCTGAACCTCGTGTCGTGCACAGAACTGCCCCGCACCACCGCAAATGCTCCAGACCCAAGTTTCTGTAGTGCGGAGGTGGTGGGGGAGCCCTGTAAGCGGACTGGCTGGTCAGAGTGACTCCCTGGACGGACATCACCTGGGTACTGCTTTGCAGTGCAGATCACAGGTCCCCATCCCGCAGCTGCCCAATCAGTAGCTGCATTTTCACCCAGTGCCGGAAGGTTCGCGATTCACAGTCCATGCGTGTGCACCTAACAGTCCCGTAGTCGATGGTGGTAGGCATGAACTTCACCAACCAAGAGGAATTCAAAGAAAACGCTCGATTTATAAGAGAGGTGCCCTGAGCGCTCCTTAAAGCTTAGGCATACCTTTCATAACACTGTGAAGCGTTATCGTGTTTTGAAACGTGTTCTGATCTCAGAGCCTCTGGGAGCCTTAATAGGGTTGTAAAAATTTCTGCATACTTTATGTAGACTTTTGACCGGTGGACATGTAGATACATTAGTGCTTCATCTCATAAAATTCTGCAAGGGGGGGTGGAAATATTTGCATTGACTAATTGAAAACAAAAACGGCGCAAGCTAGAGAGGTAGAGTTACTTGCCCAAGGTCACACAGCTAATAAGGACCAAAGCTGAGGAATGACTCCAGATCGATCTGATCTAAATATAAGTGATGTTGTGCTTATGTTATATGGTGGGTGTGACCTTGCCCCTGATGAGCATGTGGTTCACCGGTTCAGCAGTAATGAGACTGATTTTTTTTTTTTTAAGACACACAAAAAACAGTCTTTTCATTTTATGGACCCAGAGATATAAACACATAAATTCCTAAGAGGGAGAATAAATTCCCATAGACGTCACTAATTGGTGTATGCAGTTACTAAATCTGAAATGACTCAGTTTCAAAAAGCTTCTGGGATTTGTAAGTATAGTTTGTAGACATGAGTTTTCCTGCTCAGGTGGTCAAGTTAAATTGTCAGATTCCTTAACCTCTAATGAAAGGTCCAGAGGACCTGTTGTGAGTCTCATGAATTTAAAGCAAACCGAGATTGCTCATTAAAATTAAAGTTATTTAACTTTTGAACGAGCTTGATACTTCCTCCCGACCCAAGATTCATACATAGCCATTCCGTGGAGCTGTGACTGATTTAAGTGGTGATACCTGCAAGGGTAGTTATCAGCCAGGGTTCCTGTTTGCTAGTTAGGGCAAGTTGAATGGTTTATTAAGCACTGAGGTCTGACACTGTTACCCAATCCTCTAAACTGGTCAGACAAACAAGAATTAGTGACCTTTGGCAAGATAAGACCTAGCCCCTTTTCCCTCTTCATTTTCTTTCTGCCCTTTTCCTCCTTTTTGTCTTGACTTTACCTTTGAGCTGGGAAGGCCTTGCAGAACTTTCTCAGAAATTCACCTTTGCTTTTTCTACTATTTTACAGAATGTCTGGTATGAAACACTGCTTTCCAGAATGTGCTACTTTATCTCATTTAATCTACCTGGATTATACCTGCTCTAATTCTGAAGCGCCTGACTTCAGTCTGTTTGCTTAGGAATGTATCACCAGTTCTTTTTCCAGGAGGCCTGCTTTTCAGAAACTTGAATGCATTTCCCCAGGATATTCTGTGAATGTAACCTGTTTGTTAAAGAATACTTGCATTCTCAGGGAAGTGAAACTGAAAACAAAGAGTTGCATGCAGAATTCTTATAAAATGTATAGAAGGGAGAAGCTTGTTTAACCAGAGAAGAATGAGGGAGTAAGTTGTGATTTTTGGAAAAATGTTGCCTGGAACACCAGTGTACCTTCTGGTGCCTTTGAAATGTTTGGTCCTATTGTCCTTTCAATCAGAAAGGACCCTTTGGAATTCTGTTCTTGTTGACACAGGTCACAGTCAGCTATGAGCTAAGTCATAATTTTGGCCTTCAGATGCCAATTAGAGACAGAAAAAGGGGACTGAGATTATTTATGAACAAGGGTAAGATTTTGAAGGAAGACAAAGACAGGTATTAAACAGTGTCTCAGCTCCCAAATAGGGAAGATTATCGAGTTCATTAAATAACTGAAGTTGGGAGCACCAGAGGTAGGTCCATTGTCTTTAAGAGACAAGGAAGTCTGTGGTCTAGAGTTGTGCTGTCTCATTGAAGTAGGACCACGTAAAAGCAACATTAAAAAAGCAAAAAGACACAGATGGAATGAACTTGAATGGTACCCTTTTTCTGTCCTAACAGATCCAAAATATTATCACTCAACACAAGCAAGAGAAAAACCATTGAGATCGTTTATGCTCATTTTTGATATCTCGCCTTTGGAATCTCGTGTATTTGACACTCAGCGCATCTCAGCTCAAACTAGCCAGGTGTCAGGGGCTCACTGGCCACGTTTGGCCAGTGCCTACCATTTCGGACAACCCAGGTACAGAGCTTTAGGAAGCAACTCACTGATGTCTTCTGTTGAGAAGGTGGAGGGTGGATGTTAAAGAGTATTCAGAATTAGGAATTCTGTGGTCTACATGAAATACGTTTTCTAGGAGCCTGATACAGTAATTAAATCCTTAAAAAAAATCAGCCAAGAAAAATAAAAAGCTTATTTTCAAATTCTTTAAAAATCAGCAGAAAAAGCAGTAAGATAGGTCTGTGAGGGGAAATATGAATACTTGCAGTGTTGATTATAATTCACCTTGTCTCCATAAATGCACATGGGTCGCAGGATTTTAGTGGGTGACACCTGGCTTCTGCTTGGCCTTCAGCTGAGGAGTAGAGGTCCTGTTCTGTACCTGTTCGTACTCCCATAGCATCGTACCTGCCAAGTCAGAGCGCTTGAGGCTGTCTGGAAGTGACTGTTTCTCCGCGTGGGGCCCAGGAAACCCCATACACTCGGCACAGGCAGGACCGCTGCGGTGCTCAGGGAGCTCCGGGAATCACTGGCTGACCGAACCAGTGCACTGCCAGGCCCAGCCTGGGTCGGAACCCTCCCACCCTGAGGGTCTCCTGCTCACCCCACCTGGGCTCATTTCCTTACACCCTGGATCATCCGCAAAGCTCATGACAAAAATAAGAGTTTTCCTTATGGCGTTAGCACATGCCCTTTATCAATTTTCAGAAGAACCTGTGTTGTATTTGACCTCTTGGAACGTGTGTGAGGTTTCAGAGTGGAGGTGATGAGCTTTGCAGTGTCTGTTGGTCCTTATCCCGGAATGTGATCGAGTCCAGGTGTTCCCAGAGCATCTTGGCACTGTGTCGGGAAGGTAGAGCAGAATAAAGGATCGCTCATTGGAGACGCCTTGTTATGTGGTGACTGTCTGCCTTGGCGCTCCCAGAGATCCCGCATTCTTCATTTGGAGACTCCCCCCCCCCCACTTTTTTGTGCATATTGCGGTCGCACTCTGGATGTCAGGGCAACTGTGTTATGGTACCTCCCCCTTCTAACTGCCCTGGGCCCCCCCAGAACTCATGACACACACTTGGGTTTGATGTCACCTTGACAGGTGACATTTAGGATTCTTCCACACTTGCCCAGGAGTTGGCTGAAATTCGGAGGCCAGCCTGAGGCCTTGTGGCCGAGCAGAGCCCACACAGAAGGGGGCCCTGACTCCTGCATTCTCAGTTTGGAGTAAGATGCTGGCAGAGGCCAGGGAAGGATGGAACAGGCTATTGTGTGTCACAGAAAATTCATCCATAGTAAGAAAACAACCGAGGGAGGACCAAAGTGGGTAAACTCAGGTCCCATCGGCTGTGCTTCCCAACAGACCTGAGCCGTGTCAACCTTCAGTGTGTTCCTGTGGTTAGAGGTTACTGGCCCGCCACAGCTGCTCCGGCTTCTAGAATAACTGAGAAGAGGGTGAGGCCAGAACTGTAAAATTCCACAGACAAATGCGAGTGTCCTCCAGCTGGCTCCATGGCTGAACTGCTCTGCGGGTTCCTGTGGGTGCAGGCGTGAAATTGCTCCCTGTGCTTTCTTTTCTCCTGGCTTCCTCATGTGCTCTTATTTGGAACCCTCGCTGCACAGACGGGGTGTAATCAGCCACGGGAGAGCACTCGTTGCTCTCCCCTGAAAGCTGTTTCTCCTTTCTTCTCCTTGGACAACCGTGCGTTGGGGATTCCTCAGTCCCTTTTGTCTGTCTGATGATTCACTGCTCACTCTCATTCTATTTCTTTCATTTTTTAAATTCTGTGTTCATTTGTTTTTCCTTTTATTTTTTCACTCTATTTCTTTTCATTTTTCTCTTTTATTTATTTATCTTTTAATCGGCAATAATGCATCAGCTATGCTCTGTCATTTTTCAGCGGTAGACGGAGATTGAATGCAGTGTAAAACAGCAAGGGAAATAATGCCCCCAAGGAAACACTCATTACACAGATGCCGACTTTTCAAACCTTTGGGGGGGATGTTTGAAAAGTGACGGATCCATAGCCTGTAGCTGCAAAGTGCAATGTGCCAGGATGGGTTACGTTGGAAAATACATTTCTCCCTGTCAGATATATGGGGATACCACTGACTCAAAATTGCAGCATTTGATATATTGAAAGCTTCACTGAGTTGTGTTAAAATGGGGCGTGAGGGTGGGGACAGCCCTGGTTTAATGGTACATATGTCTGTGGTTTAAAATTGTCTTCAGGGTGCCTAAGGGGAAATTTCTCAAAAATATGATAATTGTAACATCTGCATTTCTCCTTGAGAAATGTTTCCCCCTTTGGGCTTTGCGGGCTGAATTGCCATTCTCGCAGCTCTTCTCATACCTTTTCAGTGTGTGGCAGGTACATCCCCACCTTCCTTTGTGCCCTGGCGTCCTCACGTCCTTCCCTGGGATGCCTCGGGTCAGCAGCTAAGCGTCTGGGTGCGGAGTGTCTGCGCGGAGAGGGGCCCACGCGGGGAATGGGGACGGTCTCCTCGCATGCCCTGGCGTGGCGGGCAGTTCCATCGGCCTTGCTGGCGGCACTGGGCTGGGCCGGGCCGCTGATGACTCTTGACTCCCCTCTGTAGGCCTGGAGACCAGGAACAGACCCAGGAGCAAAGCGAAGCCTTTGCGGCTCCCAAGAGGCTGTCCAGTCTGTGCATGAAATGGGAGCATGTGTTCACAGTTGGCACATCTAAGCTTAGCTGGGGCCTTGGAGACAGAAGCCAAAATAAGCAGCAGGCTCCCCTCCCTCTCCTGTCACTATCGTGTCCCTGATGAGAATGGAGCACCTGTCTGCTCTCTGGACCAGCACTGGCCCTCGGGCAGAACTGCCTTTTGTGGCGGGAACGTATATCCGAGCTGCCTGCACGGGAGCCACAGATAGCACTTGGGCATATGACATGCGGCTCATGCAACCGAGGAATGAACTTTTCATTTGATGTAGTTTACTGAGTTTAAGTTTAAGTAGCCACCGTGGTGGACCACACACCTCTCGAAGTGTGAAGTCACTCAGTCTTCTATCTGTTGAGCAAATACAGTGCCAGGTGCTGTAGAGGATTCAAGACAAGTCTCTGGTTTTTCATGGGCTTGGTGTCCAGTTGGGACGTGGACTAGTGACTCGATAAGTGCTGTTGATGAAAGCGGCAGGGACATGACACGGGACAGAGCAGTACTTTGAACCAAAATCACTGGGAGGATGTGCTGCCAAGGACAGGCGGCAGCAGAGAAGTGGATATTCCAGACCAGGAGCAGGGATGGCAGAGCAATAAACACGTTTTCTGAAGCAGAGAGGAGATGACTTTTATCAAGCAGAGAGTTGCATTTAAAAAAAAAAAAGAAAGAAAGACTTCTTACTAATGGTTGTACTGAAATGTGGAGGTGAGGGTGGCCTCTCTGGCTGGCTGACAGTACTGTAGTGTTTTCCAAGGCTGGGCTCCAGGGGGAGGTGATGTCCCTTTAGCATGTTTTAAACTAGAAAAGCTCCCCCCACCGCCCAAGCGCATGACCGTGTCTTCCCCCACGACACTGACTTTTGGAAGAGTGCAGGCTGGTGATCTTAGAGGATGTTCTCCTTTCTGGATTTGTCTGGCTGTTTCCACGGGGTGTCACCTCGCGTGTTCCTCCATCCCTTGTACTTCCTCTAATCTTCCTCTCGGCACCCCCTCATTGCCTTTTTGGGGAGATGTCACATGTGATCGCTGCCCTCACCCTAACCCCACCCCCACCAAGGCATCTCGTCATCAGTAATGTCAAGACAGCTCTTGTCTTCCGAGGATGTTTTGGTGAGAAGCCAGGAGTCTGAGGGACCAGGTGTCGGCAGTGACCACAGACTGCCTTCTGCCTGCAGCCCACGGACCTTGTGCCAACAAAGGGAGCAGTGACTTCCATGTCGCCAGACCCACTAGCCAGCTTTCCTTATGTTTCCAGAGCTTTCTGCATCATGGGCCCCTGCCCTGTGCCGTCCTAGGGAAACTGTCTCATTGGCTTCACTGCCCATTCCTCCTGTTTTTTCCTTTCTGCTTCTGTTTGGGGCCCTGTGACTCTGCCTTGGTCCCCTTCTCTCAGAGACCTCTTGTGGGCCCGTGGCCTCAGTGAATGCTCTTGCGCTAATGGTCCTTGGCCTCTGTCAGCTGCCCTCACCTCTCCTGGAGCTGTGTCTTCACTTCCCAGCGACCGACGACGCGGTATTCCAGCCGCAGGCAGCACAGAGACACTGGGCTTCAAGCGGAGCCCAGGACTCTCTGCTGGACCTGCTGTCCTGCACCCACCGTGAGCTGCACACCTGGAGACCAGGACTGACCCCCACGTCTTCCAGCCCTCGCCCCTTCCCAGCACTCAGGTACTTGTCTCTGAACATCTCAGAGCCGTTTCTGTGTCACTCCTGCTGCCTTCCTTCCTGCTCTGGTCTCATCCTCAGGTCATGACGGTTAACGCGGATCGAGAGCTTTCACCATGTGCTCTTGGCGCGTTGCGGGTCGCCCCGGCTCCCTCGCAGCAGGCCGCTGGCACACGCTGATTGCCGTCTTTGCCCGTTTTGCAGGTGAGGGAGCCGAGGCTTGCTGAGGTCAGGCCACTTAGCTTCAGAGGCGGTGGCTGACAGGTGCGGCCCCCACCCCCTGCCTCTTCTCACCTCTTGAGGGAAAGACGCTGCGACGCACCAGACTCAGGTGTTCTCTAGGGCACTTCTGTCCCTTCCGGACATGTTGGTGGCAGTTGTTGAATTTGGGTGCTCCGGTGGGCAGAGCTGCAAACAGAGTCCTGGGCTCAGTGTATTTGGGTGAAGAAGGCTTTGTGCGAGGGTCCACCCCACCAGGAGCTTGTCCCTAGACTGTTCCTACGTTCCCTTGTCAGAGGAATTGGAGCATGAGCCGGTCCCTCCGTACCCTCCCAGAGGAGGAGCATTCGTGTGGATGGAGATAACCCTCGACCCGACCTGTCGCGCATCCTGTGCCCTCTCCCGCGAGCTGGGCTTCTTTTGTGCTTGTATGTGTGGTCGTAAGACAAGCAGGTAAGTCACCTCTGGGTCTGCCAGGTGCAGCTGGATGGACGCGTTCCTTCCCGGAAGTCTGAGCGTATCTCAGATCCCATCTTGTCCAACCGGTCTGAGAGCAGCCTGATAAAAGCATTTAGAGTCGCCTCCTGGGTCATTCGGGGCAGACACGCAGGGATTGATTGTGGCTTAATGCTGCCAGCCTGTCGGTGGGCCCATCTGGATGGCTGTTGAGAGTTTGCTTGGGGACAGAGCTTCACCTTCCAAGGGGCTTTATGGAAAGCACGGTAGGATGAGTCCACCAGGGCTGTCAAGGCGAGAGAAGTGTTCAGGGCGTTCCCTCGGCCCGTGAATCCCACAGGCTTTTGTAACAGGCCCGTCAGATGCCTAGTTCCGAGACTGGTGCAGGGCATGGATACAGCGGACGGGGCGTGGGCTGCGGTGGGGGAGGCACACATAGTCCGACCCACTGCCTGGTCACTTAGCTGCTAAGCTGACCCAGCCTCCTTGGGAGCCAGGAGAAGGAAGTATGCCGCCGTCCAGGGCGCCTTCCAGAAGATGGGATTCAACCTGGGCTCCGTGGCAGGGCTGTCGGAGTCGGTGAGGTGGAGGAGCCGGAAGGGCCGGGAGGGCACTGTGTGCAAGTCCGAGCGAGCAGGGGGTGGAGGAGAGGTGGCCTGCGTGTGACCCGGGAAAGGCAGGAGCAGGAGTCTCGGGAAGGGGACAGGGTACGGTGAGCCCTTGTGCCCTGGCGAGGAATGTAGGCTTTATCTCCTGGGCATCACACGACCTCGTGAGCAGGGGATGCCCTAGAAAGGCATTTTGGCAGCGTGGATGACTAAAGCCTAGATGCTGAGAGGCTGGCTCAGAGGCTGTTGCAACGATCCAGGGGGAGATGTCAGGCCTGTGTTTGTGTCTTAGCACCGCTGCCACACGTTACCACAAACTGGGAGACAAAAAACCCTAGAAATTTATTTTCTTACATTCTGGAGTCCTGAATGTCCACAATGAAAGTGTGAAACAGGGCTGGGCTCCCTCCAGGGGCTCCAGGGGAGAGTCCCTCTTGCGTCTTCCGACTTCTGGGGACTCCGGGCGTCCCTGGGCTGGTGGCTGCCTTCCTCCTGTCTCTGCCTCCGTCTTCACGTGGCTTCTCTCTTCTGACACCTGTCGTGGGATTTACGACCCACGCAGACAGTGCAGGATGGTGTCATCCCTAGATCCTGCAGGAAGTCACATCTGCAAAGACCGTTTCCACAATACGGTCCCGTTCCCAGGTGCCAGGAGGGTAGCGCAAGGGGGTACCTGTGGGGACCCCCCATGCATCCCCTTCAAAGACACCCAAGGGTGTTCGTGAAAGACCAGACGCCTGACTCACGGGCTGCAGAGCTGACAGCCGGGTCTGGAGGGGCTGAGGGAGAAGGAGCCAGTGAGGGTTCCTGTATGACTTGTTCTGAAGCAGAGAGCAGAACAAGTGCTGTAGATGAGTGATGGTTCTCCACGCAGGTGTGCGTGTTGAGTTTCAGCCACCTGAAAGTCTGGGCAACTTTTACGTGGACGTCATGGATGGAAACTACCATGGTTTCCCGTTTGAAACAGACACACAAGCCTTGGTGCTCCCAGCCTGCAGAGAAAACCGAAACAGCTGGCCGTCCAGCTAGACCCAGCTCTGGGCAGCGGCGGTGCCTAGAAGCTATTTTCAGTTTACATTGTAAAGCCTCCTTTCCTAGGTGTAACACACACGCTCATACATGTGGGCTGTTGGTCGAGGAAGGAAGGATGTGGAAATGTAGGTATACTGACTTATGCTAGCCCGTTTCGCTGTGTGTTGTCTTTTGTTTTGCGTCGAAACAGAGAAAAATTGATTCGGCAGCCGGGAGGGCGATGGAACACAGGGATCAGGTCGGGGTCCTTCCTCACTGTCGGACTTCCCGGCGGCCCACCCCACCGTGCCGCCGTCACCCCAGTGCAGACTCTGCCGTTCTGGGTTCGGTCTTTGTGGATGTGTCCGTGTGCGGGGTGGTTTAGCGGCGGGCTGCCCCAGGGCTTCCACCCACAGGAGATCATTTTCCAGAGAAGGGAGAGGAAAGTGTGTGCTGTGGGACAAACACCACCGTGCACTCAGCACGCGGGATCACCCTGGAAAGTAACGCTCATGTGGGGCGGTGCTCTTGGCCCGTTGTACTCTCCGCGGTTTCCACCCGCCGGTCGACGTTCCCTCCGTCAGAAGGGCACAGCGAACACCCGTGCCGCCATCGAGGGTGACGATTTCGGTGCTAACAAGCTGCCTTCCTTTGTCTTGCCCGAGGGGCATCCTTAATGGTTCTCCATCCTTGGACAAGGAAGAAGATCACGTTCTGAAGTAGAAGTCCCAGTGGTTAGACAAGGAAATAAGTACGTGGCACTTCCCCGACAGGCAGTCATTGCGGGTGACAGTTTCTACCTGCAGTTCCTCTTTGCTGTGGGGCCGTGGGGTGAGCTGAATGGTCCAGTCCATGGAAGGCACAGTGGAGCTCTGCCCGGCTCCTGGGGCTGGAAGCAACTCCACGAGCAAACCATTGGCTTCCAGACCCAGCTCTCTCCATGAGGGTCGGGATTTGGGCCGCTTCCATGGACCGTTCGGTTCTGAGCACTTAGAGCAGCGTCCAGACACGGGGTGTTTAATCAATGGAGAAACCCAGGTCAGTTAATACCTACTTGTCCAAATGGATGGATGAAGGTCACATGGCATGTCAGGGAAGGCTGGACCCAGTACATCAGACCATCCCCTTCTCTCCGCACTTCATTTTTGGTACAACGCAGGCCGTGTGAGATTAGAACCAGACGTGTCCCTCGCTGTGTGCCCTGGCATCTTTCCATGTTCTTCTCTGTCATTGATGAAGTGTGGGGTACAGCTCAGGGCATCCTGGCAGCTCTTCCTTGTAGACTTTTTGCTCTCCTTAGGTTCAAAGCTGTGGCTAGTACAGCTGCCAACAGCTGAGGACTCTCTGTCCCATCTTCCCATGCTCGAGGTACCTTCAGGTTATCACGTCGCCTGCAGGAGCTGAGTCCAGCTGTTTTTAAATGCAATTAGACTTAATACACAGTTGCCGGTTACAGAAAAGAGTTAGTGGGAAACTCATAATCCAGTACGTACGCATTCTCGTTATTTGTGTGGTGATTACCGCCGGCCCCGCTCTTTGATCTGATGGCCGTCTGAGCTTTGTCCACGTTATTATTCGTGTGCATGGGCACTAGTGTGTGAATGAAGGGCCTAAAATGATGTAGGTGGCTGGTGCTTGGATAATCAGAACATATTTCCCAGGTAGCAATGTTATAATCAGAAGCTAGGTACTCAGACCCATGTTCAGCAAACCCTTCCTGCACCTGTGGAGCTGTGTTCTTTCCTACTCTCCCCGCCCACCTCCTCCTCATCATGGGGAACCTGAGTCCCGTCCCGGGAGTGCGGGGAGCATGGCTCTACCCCAGGCAGGGGCTCTCCCACCGCCGCAGCGCCCTTGGGTTTCAGTGCTTCCCCACTGTCTGCTCTTCTCAGTCACCAGCTCACACGGGGCTGGCGTCACATTAATGACGCAGCTTCCCGTGTCCTAAGTCAGCCCCTGTACACTCAGGTTTGAAAAATCCATCAACCATTAACGTTCAAGGTTCAAAAACATTCTTGTTCCTTAAACACTTAATTTCTGGTTATTCTGTTGACAAATCTGGTGGATTTGTAACTCTCACTGTTAAGAGGGCATAAGACCGTTTGACTCTGTGTACAGTTTTTTAAATGAACTTACATACCTTCATGCTCGATAACCTCCATTTATAAAACTAGTGTCTTAGTCCCTTGTTCAGAACTTCCCTCGTCGGAGCTAACACAACGAAACCTTTCTGAGTGGCCAGTGTTGCCTTTCAGCCCAGTAAATGAAGTTTATAAAAATGATGAGCGCAAAGTTCACCTGACTGTCCCAATGGAGCTCCCATAATGTCATCTTAAACGGCAAGTGAAAATTAGTAACTTCGGTGTGTATTTAACAGTTTATTTACAGCGTCGTTGCCCCACTAGGCCAAATTCAATTAAAGAGTGAAACTAGTAAAACAATAAGTAACGCAGAGAAACGGACTCAGTGGCCTGCCTTTCCTGTAACATCTCTGTGATTGTTCTGAGAGTGACAGGTGCCTGCCCATGAGGGAAAACGTTTTCCCACCCAGCTGATTAGATTGTGCATTTCTCGGCATATGTAAACATCTTTCCACCTAAATCCAGTGATCTTTGAACCTGAGGAGAATTCTGCATTCCTTCAGTATACTTCCCAGGTCCAGGCAAGTCCTAGGGAGGGCCCTGAAAATGATAATGTGATCATTGGTGGATTTCTTTCATATACCTTATCTGACGTAGAGTGTCGCCTTGTAAGGTCATATACTCACATGGGTCGGAAAGTGAGCACGGGGCCAGCTTTAATTCTGTGTCTGAGGTGACTCTACGTGTGCCCAGGAGAGGCGGACTCAGCAGCTCACCCTTCCAAGCTTTGGATTAAAAGTCACCTCTCTTAGTGGGGAGGGTATAGGTCAGTGGCAGAGTGTGTGCCTAGCATGCACAAGGTCCTGGGTTCAATCCCTGGTACCTACATCACAAAGAAAAATGAAAGAATGAATTAATGAATTAAATAAATTAACAAACAAACCTAATACCCCCCCCCCCCAAATAAAATAAAGTCACTTCTCTTTGAGAACAGTGTGGACACCTGTGAGTCCTCATCTCCCAGAGCCCCTGTGACTGGAAGGCACGGCCAGCTGAGCTCTACCTCTGGTGACCAAGCCCTGCCTCCTTTGGCCAAGAGAGCGTCCACGTCACTACTTTGCAGTATTAGAGGCACACTCTGCACGAGATGGGGAGCATACCTTACTGCTTTTAGGGTCTTTGCAGAAATCCTGGGGCAAGTTAAACAAACTCTGAGATATGGGAACCAATTTATATTATGTCAACATATGTTCTAAAAAAAACAAACAAACTTGACCCTTATTTCTGGTTGACTTTCTTAGTCTGTCCCCGTTAAAAAACAAGACATAGAAGGATGATTTTAATTGGGTTGCCCTTGCCTTTGTTAGAAAGTAGTAAGCAGATGAAGGTCTGTAACTCTTGGACTGACTCATGTCCCACCAGAACTCATTGGTTGAAGCCCTAACCCCCAGGACCTCAGGATGTGGTTGTGTTTGCACATGGGGATCTTTAAAGAGGTGATAAAGATAAAATGAGGTTATTAGGGTGGGTTCCAATCCAGTAGGACTGGGGTCCTTATATGAAGAGGAGATTTGGACACAGACACACACAGAGGGACAGCCGCGTGAGGACACAGGAGTGGGACGGCCGTCTATACACCAAGGACAGAGGCCTCAGGAGGAACCAGCCCTGCTCACAGCTTCCTCTCAGACTTCTGACTTCCAGGACTGGGAGAGAGCAAATTTCTGTCGTTAAACCACCTCATCTGTGGTGCTTTGTGATAGCAGCCAGAGCAAACGAATCCACCAGAAATTTAGGATTTTTGATACTTGCGAAGAGCTCAAGCAATCTGGACTGGCAGTTTGCAGATTTCACAGGCCAGTGGATCGCCAGGGCTGTGCAGTGAGTGGCCCAGCCAGTGGGATCCCAGCTGAAGGATCTCCAGTCTTCCTCCTGCCATCTTTTCATGGTTGGGTTTCCTGACCTGCCTCCACCCGACCCACACAAGAAAATAAGTGCACAGACACACAGCAGACACACACGGCTGAGGGAGTGTACCTGTGAGGTGGCCCTTAGTCTTCAGAGGAGAAGTGCTGTGTGTTTTACCTCTGATTTCATTCCAGTGCATTCCCTGGGTTTTGTCATGATTTACACGGTTCTGCATTAAAACTGTTCTCAGCGTTGTGTCCACACTGCTGCCGACACCACTGGTGATGCACTCAGTGGGGCGTTCTATCACGCCAGTAGGAAGGACAGAGATACAGGAGTACCCGGAGCGGCCACTAAATGAAAGTCTTGAAAAGGAATGGAAGCTGTTCATTCTGGGTGGGGAAGGAAGCCTTTAAAACCTTTCTGCATCCTTGGAGGACAGCTGCTAGTTTTTATTTATTCAAAAGGCATGAGAATGTGGATTTAGCATTAATCCATAAAGCCTGGAGCACTGGGGAACTAACTCTTAGGAGGGTGTACCTATTCAGAAGATGGGAAATGCACATCCATCTAGAATCCTGTGACTGTCTGTTTATTTGTCTCCTAAAATTCAAAAAGAACTTAATCTATGGGCATTCACTGAATGGACATCATGATGCATCAGTACAAAATGGAAAAAAAAAAAAAACCCCACACCCAGTGGTTAATACGATTTAACATGTGTGATTAAAATGTGGCAGTCACAGGGGCTGAGGCCAGGGTGTTCTTCAGGGACCGTCGGTGGGCCATACCCCCTCCCCAATGCGCGCGCGCACGCACACACACACACAGAGTGGGAGCTGTCACCCACAGTAGTTCTGCAAACTCTCTGCAGCTCTCGTTACCTTCGCTGGTAAAGGCGCTTGTGAATGAAATGTTAAGAAAGGTTTATCCTTGTGTTTGATCTGTTTGAGAGTCATTGTACGGAAGCCCGATGAGAAAAAGAGAAAATAAAAGACGTGGTTGAGAAAGTTTCTTATCATGCTAGTTTTCCGTTGCTGCCTTATCAAGTTACCAGAAACTGTTGGCTTAGACAACACAAATGTGTTACGAGGCCAGAAATCTCATACCAGTCTCCCGGGCTAATAAAATACAGCACTTGGGTGGGTAGACCTCAGTGGTGGAGTGTGTGCTTAGCATGCGTGAGGTCCTGGGTTCAGCCCTCAGTACCTCCATTAAAATATCACCCACTCCCCCCAAAACAAGCAAACAAAAATAAATAAATGATATCAAAGACTGGTTCCTTATGGAGGCTCCAGGGAAGAATCTTACTTCCTTGCATTCTTTTCCACCTACTGGAGGCAGCCTGCGTTCCTTGGCTCATGGCCCTTTCCTCATCTTCAGCTCCATCAAGGCTTCACCTCTCTGACCAGTCTGTCTGTCTGTCTGTCTTTCTTTTTGTCTTTGAGTTATAGTCAGTTTACAGTGTTGTGTCAATTTCTGGTGTACAGCACAATTTTTCAGTCATACATGAATATACATGTATTTGTTTTTGTATTTTTTTTCACCATGATCTACTACAAGATCTTGAATATATTTCCCTGTGCTCTACAGTATAAACTTGTTTATCTATTCTATATATACCTGTCAGTACCTACAGATCTTGAGCTCCCAGTCTGTCCCTTCCCACCCCCTTCCCCCCTGGGAACCACAAGTTTGTTTGTATTCTATGTCTATGAGGCTGTTTCTGTTTTATATTTAAGTTCATTTGTTTTCTTCGTCTTCTTCTTCTTCTTTTTTTTTTTTTTGATTCCACATATGAGTGATATATGGTATTTTTCTTTCTGGTTTACTTCACTTAGAATGACATTCTCCAGGGTCATCCATGTTGCTGCAAATGGTGTTATGTTGTCATCTTTAATGGCTGAATAGTATTCCATTGTATAAATATACCACCTCTTCTTTATCCAGTCATCTGTTGATGGACATTTAGGTTGTTTCTATGTCTTAGCTATTGTGAATAGTGTTACTATGAACATTGGGGTGCACGTGTCTTTTTGAAGTAGGGTTCCTTCTGGATAGATGCCCAGGAGTGGGATTGCTGGGTCATATGGTAAGTCTATTTTTAGTTTTTTGAGGAATCTCCATACTGTTTTCCACAGTGGTTGCACCAGACTGCATTCCCACCAGCAGTGTAGGAGGGTTCCCTTTTCTCCACAGCCTCTCCAGCATTTATTGTTTTTGGACTTTTGAATAATGGCCATTCTGGCTGGTGTGAGGTGATACCTCATTATAGTTTTGATTTGCATTTGTCTGATAGTTAGTGGTATTGAGCATTTTTTCATGTGCCTATTGATCATTCATATTATCTTCCTTGGAGAATTGCTTGTTTAGGTCTTCTGCCCATTTTTGGATTGGGTTGTTTGTTTATTTTTCCTATTAAGTCATATGAACTGTTTACATATTCTGGAGATCAAGCCTTTGTCAGTTTAATCTTTTGCAAATATTTTCTCCCATTCTGTAGGTTGTTGTTTTATTTTGCTTATGGTTTCCTTTGCTGTGCAAAACTTGTAAGTTTAATTGGGTCCCATTTGTTTATTTTTGCTTTTATTTCTACTGCTTGGGTAGATTGCCCTGGGAGAAAATTGCTGAGATGTATGTGAGATAATGTTTTGCCTATATTTTCTTCTAGGAGGTTTATGTTATCTTGCCTTATGTTTAAGTCTTTGATCCACTTTGAGTTTATTTTTGTGTATGGTGTAAGGGAGAGTTGTAGCTTCATTGTTTTACATGCTGCTGTCCAGTTTTCCCAGCACCATTTGCTGAAGAGACTGTCTTTATTCCATTGTATATTCTTGCCTCCTTTGTTGGATATTAGTTGACCAAATGTTTGAGGGTTCCTTTCTGGGCTCTCTATTCTGTTCCATTGGTCCATATGTCTGTTTTTGTCCCAACACCATGCAGTCTTGATGACTGTAGCTCTGTAGTATTGTCTGAAGTCTGGGAGAGTAATTTCCTCCAGCCTCTTTCTTTTTCTTTAGTAATGCTTTGGCAATTCTAGGTCTTTCGTGGTTCCATATAAATTTTATTATGATTTGTTCTAGTTCTGTGAACTATGTCCTGAGTAATTTGATAGGGATTGCATTAAATCTGTAGATTGCCTTGGGCAGTATGACCATTTTAACAATATTGGTTCTTCCAATCCAGGAGCATGGGGTATCTTTCCACTTTTTTTTAAGTCTTCTTTAATTTCCTTAATCAACGTTTTGTCGTTCTCCATGGGTAAGTCTTTCACCTCCTTGGTTAGATTTAGTCCTAGGTGTTTTATTACTTTGGGTGCTATCTGACCAGTCTTCATTAATACAGGCCTTTACGGCTCTCACCTTCCTTCCAAGCACTGCTTTTGTTCTAGCCCATGCATTCTGATATGTTGTGTTTGCATTTTCATTCATGCCAATGGATCTTCTAATTCCCTTGTAATTTTTTCTTTTGACCATTGACTTTTTAGGGTGTGTGTTGTTTACCTTCTGCAAAGGTGTGGATTTCCCACACTTCCTTCTGTTACTGATTTCTCATTTCGTTCCATTGTTGGTCAGGGAAATACTTTATATGGTTTTGATCCTTTGTGTGTTTATAGAGACTTGTTTTATGGCCTTGCATATCCTCTTTCCTGCAGAGTGTTCCGTGTGAAGTTGAGAAGCATGTGTACTATGTCGTGGTTGGCTGGAGTGTTCCATAGATGGCATTGACTCTGGTTTATGGTATTTAAGTAGTTAAGGGTTTCAGTTAGATCTTGTACTCCTTGTTCAGTTTCAGTCTAGCTGTTCTGCCCATTATTGAAAGTGTGGTATCAAAGTCTCCAAACACTTGTGGTTAAAACACCTATTTTCTCCCCTTCCATTTTGTCAGTTTTTGTTTTGTGTGTTTGGGCCTTTTTTTTATTAGGTTCATACATGTTTATCATTGTTGCATCTTCTTGGTGGAATGACCCCTTTATCATTATAAAATGTTTCTACTGAATTTTTTGGTTTGTTTGTTTCTAGTAGAAATGTTTGTCTTAAGTATTCTCTGCCTTCTGACTACCGTGTGCATCGACTATCTTCCCCATCCTCTCACTTTCAACCTTTTTGTACCTTTCAAGCTAAAGTGTACCTTGTCGACAGCACATTCTCCGATCATGTGGTTTTTCTTTTTTTAATCCAGTCTGTCAATCTTTACTTTTTCACTGGGGTGTTTCACTGTTTACATATAATGCCATTTTTGGTAAGAGATGATTTATGTATGGGCTTTTGTTATTTCTTTTCTCTTGGTCTTTTTTCCTAACTCCATAGATCTGTGTTTATCAGTTGGCCTTCTACTGTGAGGAGGACTTTGCTCCATCCACATTTATTTTTCTTTTATTGAAGTTTAATTGCCTTACCATAGTATGTTAGTTTCAGGTGTACAACACACTGATTGGATGATTTTATAGATTATACTTTACATGAAGTTATTATAAAGTATTGGCTATATTCCCTGTGCTGTACATTACTTCCTTGTAACATTTATTTTATACACAGCAGTTTGTACCTCTTAATCTCCTTTATCTGTCTTGTCTCTCCCCACCCCTCCCCTCTGGTACTACTAGTTCGTATCTATGAGTCTGTTTGTCTGTTTTATATTATTTATAAGCATATATCATATGTAGAATTTTTCCATTTGCAACAACATGGATGGACCTAGGTATCAGTGAAATAAGGCAGACAGAGAAAGACAGATACCGTATGTTTTCAATTACATTTAAAAAAAAAACCCCTGCAAGTCTGTCTTTTTCTTTGGCTCCTCTGTTCTTCCCTCACCACCTTCTTTTATGTTAACTAGCTATATTCTAAGTGTACATTTTAATTCTCTTGTCATATTTCTTATGTATTTTTAACTTGTTTTCTTAGCGGTTGCTCTGAGGATGACAGTTAATGACTTACAACCATCTAGTTTGCATTAATACCAGCTTCATTTAAATAGTATATGAAAAGTTGGCTCCTATATATCTCCTTTCCCACCCTCCTTTGTGCGGTTGTTGTCATAAAGATTACATCTGTGTACATTATGTGCCCATCAACAGAGATTTATAATTACTGTGTTAGGCAGTTGTCTTTTAAATCAGATAGGAGAAAAAGACTCACAAATAAAATACACATTTATCTTGTCTTTTATGTCCCCCAAGGGCAAAATCACCCCTGATTGTGAGCCATTACTTTAAGGAATTAAAAAAATCTTGTGTCTGTAGTCTCGCTACGCTTCGTCTTATCTTAAAGTGACTTAGCATAATTTTAGCATAATTTAGAAAGATTGCCAGGGAAATTTGTGAATCGGTCATTAGGTAATGAACCAAGAAACACTCATGTATAAAAGATATTGCATTTTTAAGTGTTTCCAAACCTTGTTTGATGGTGTTTTCCAAAAACAGAAAGTAAAGTAAAAATTTCCCATAATTCTTGGCTTAAGTACCACCTTCAGGTTAGAACCCCTTTTTTTTTTTTTGTGGTTTTTAAGCTCTATTCAAATACAGAAAATAATGTTGACTGAGAAGGGAAATCTGTACAAAATTGTAACCTGACTCTAGTAATAGTTTCAGTTTTTGGAGAAAGTCATTGAGTGTTGCCTTCACCCTGGTTCTCTGTTGCCGGTTCAGTGGCGGCATGGCTGTGGGCTCATGGACTCTGTGAATACGCTCTCTCACATTATGCCTTCTAAGTATACTTTGGTTTGCAAGCAGGTGATCAGAACCCGAATTTGAGCCCGCCATGCAGGCACGGTCTTTCCCAGCCACCCCAAGTGGCAGGGAGGCACAGTCCCTGGGTCCTGCCCCTTCCTGCGCAGCCGTGTTCCGGCCCCACGGACGCTGCAGCGGGGTGACCCTTGCTGACGAACCCAAATTCAGAAACTGGGGCTGTCCCGTCAGATGCCTGCTGATTCCCTGCAGGGAGCAGGAAAGCACTCTTGAGTCAGCATCTGCATCTTCTGAGAGTCTGCATGTAGGAACCGTGGGACGGGAAGGAGGCGACAGGAAACGGAGGGTCAGCACTCCGAGTGCAGAGAGAAAAGAAAGTGGGGGAGGCATTCCTGCACGTGTGGTCCACTGCTATTAGAGAGAGGGGTGTGCGTGTGTAAAGCCTAGAGCTGTTCATTCTCTGTCTGAGCTCCCGCCTCTTTGCTGTGTCCATCAGCTTCTTGCGCCAGTGCGTGTAAAAACAGTGTCACCTTGCCAGTATCTGCCGGGTTTCAGACTCATCGTCCTCTGGACAGTTCAACGAAAAGAGCTTGTCACTCTCTCGAATTTGTGAATCTGTACAGAGGACCCTTCATCCCCACTCTGCTGCTACATGGCTGCAGAGGCCCCCCCTCCACAGCACACCATGTGGGGAGCCCTCAGGGGGAGCAGCCTCGCCTTCTGTCACCTGCATGGACCTCCCCTGGCCCAGCCCCTTCCCCGCACCTGCCGGCCACTGACCTGTGGGTCCTTTGCTTCTGAGGAAGCTCGCCGTCCTGTTCGTGGACGGGGCGGCCTGTCCCCTGGGAGCCGGGGCACCTGCTCGTCTCTTCAGTTACCCCTGCCAGCCCACGTCCCCGTAATTACAGGGGAAAGAGGAGCGGAACGTGCTGTTAGGCAGGCCGGACTCCCGGAACGCCATGGGGTGAGTGGCCCCTTCTCCCCTTGCTCCGCGCGTGTCTTCATCACTGCCCGTTCCTCTCCATGTGTTCTCACCTGCACCCCCTGGACAGCCTCTCAGGGAAAGCCCCATCTCACCCCGTCATCTTCGCCTTCACCGCCTTCACCCTGGGCTGACAGCCTCGGGATGAGCACATACTCTGTCTGGACGGTTTATATCTGACAGCACGTTTCATCCGCAGACAGCCTTAGGTGAGGGGGAGGCTGAATTCCCAGGGTGACCAGGGGACGCCTTAAGGGAGCAGCAGCCCGGCACTCAAACCCACGTCTGCTGCGCTCTCCAGACTCACGGCGCTGCCTCCACGAGCAGGGCTCCCCGAAGCTTCCAGAGTCCCCAAGACCCCCGTGCGGAATAGGACAGCTTCTCACCCTGAGGAAGCAGACTGCCCCTTCCCACTCTGTCCTCACCCCTGCTTGCTCTGATGTGACTGAGGTGACTGTAGCATGCTCTCCAGACTCCAGAGTGATTTGTAAGTAGCCTGAAAACAGGGGACCCCACCCTCACAAGCTGTGGAACCTGTGTTCCCCGGACAGGCCACAGGCACGTGAGCCTCAAACGCCCACTCCTGGAGTTCCCAGCGCAGAAAGATGTGTTCTTTGTGGTTTTCAGACTCTCAAACCTTGCCTTCCATTTCGCAGGCAACTCTGCTTAATGCGTGGCAACAGTATCTTCCTTTTGATTTTTCCATGTCAGATGCCTTTAGATTTTGCAGGTCTCTGTCGTCTGTACGTATTCCACCGGGTAGAGGGGCCCGGGGCTGCCCTCACAGGAGACTTTGGTATAGAGTAGGCTGGGAGGATGAAGGATGAGGGCCTTGGACACAGGTTCTCTGCAGGAGAGGAACAGACTGGCATCTGTGAGCCACAGGTTGCGGTAGGAACCCGTGACCTTCTGGAACCCCCTGTACCCAAATTTGGTGGATTCTGCTCCAGGTCTTAAGAGAAATCTTTGAGAGAACTTACCCTTGAGGAGCCCTCAGCCGATAGCTCGCTCTGGCCAAGACTGTGGCAATGGTTTCAGTGAATTCCCTCTGCTGAGTAAGGTGTCTTCACAGTCTGAGAGACCCTCCAGGGAAGCGGTGCTGCTGGAAGCTTCTAGATTTGTCTTTTCCAAGAGGAAGGTACGAAGTAGGGACAAATGCAAAACCCAGAGCCTAGGTTTGCAAAATGAGAGAGGGCGTCCAGGGTTAAGGAAATGAAAATTTCCGACCTGGGTGTTGGCTGACAGGAGCCCTCCCTCAGAGAGGCAGGTTTGGTTGGTGACACAGAGGACAAACTTGCTTGGACATCACAACAGGGCAGACTGACTCTCTCCCTCCTCTTTGGTCCTGGGCAATGTACCATCAAGCATCAGTCTGCCCATCTGAAAATTGGGTACCATGTTACCCTGTTACCTACCAGAACAGCGTTCTATCTCAGCGGCACACAGATCCCATGGCATGCGCCCAGTGACTGATTCTTGGCTCCCTGTTACTGATGACTTTTAGTAGCCATCACGATGAGAAGAAACATTCGATGTCGCTCTTTGCCACGGATGCGAGAAACTTTAGCCCCGTGGTTCTTAACCCTGGAGCAGGCATCAAACTCTTTTGGATGGCTGGTGAAAACACAGATTTTTTGAGACCCCAGACTCTCTAGCTCAGTAGGTCTGGAGCAGGTCCAGGAATTGCATGTCCCACAAGCTCCCAGATGATGTCCGTGCTGCTGGCCTGGGTACCACACCTGTAAAAGCACTGCTGAAGTCGGAGTGCCCTGAATTGATGAGGTACAGGGGGTGTGTGCAGAGTGGACAGCTCGTGATTTTCATACGCAGTCTTGGGTTCAACCCTGGATGGTCTTTCGATGAGCTGTCTGAGCTGGAAGAAGTCATTGAAGCTCAGTAAGCCTAGTTTAAAAGTTTAAAAATAATAAGTTTTTAAAAAGTTTGAAAAATCATGTATTTTTAAGTTGTCCGGATAACATTTACGTGTGAGTAACATACTGTTAAATATCCCAAAATAATTGGTAAATTGTAGAGTGACTGCACAGATGAGTTTGGCAGATTTTTTCAACTTGAAAAGCACTTGGGTATTGCTACCCAATTCTGCACTCATTTCCCTACATTTCTCCCCGCTTGAGAAAATACTAGTCTCCTAACCTTGCCACTTGTCGGGGCTCAGTGAATATCATCCTCTCTCCTTCTTGCCCCCTGCCTCCAACATCCCCCTCGCTGTGCTTCTGTGTCTCGGGCCCGTTCCGTATTCCACCGCTGCCCCTGGCTGCCCCAGTGCCCGGCCGTCCCCGTCACTTCCAGTATCTCTGAGGGGCAGAAGAAGACCAGGGCGGGAGGGTAGGTGATCGGAAAGCAGACGGCAGTGAAGGAGGGGAGGCCTAGTCACCAGTTTTCATGCTGGAATGGAAGAAGCACCACTTTGGAAAACAAAGAGCAGTGAGTATGGCGTTTCTGTGACTTTGCTGCAGTCGCAGTAAAATAGTCTCTTGAAAAGCATGAGTTGTTGGTCTTCACCTTCTCTGTCTCTGTTGCACCCTCTCTTAAAATAAAAAGGAAATTCCGTGTTCCGCCTCACTGGGGATTAGCAGTTCACATACAGATTTTGGGAGGATACACAGACATTGCATCTAGAGCACCCACCTTGCTCGCTTGTCTGTGCCCCTCGGCAGCGGGCACAGTAAGTCTCTGGTCTTGGGACGGTCTTCCGGCCAAAGGCCGAGGACAGCACTGCTGAGTCTTCTTTCCCTGGGAACAAATGTCGTGCTTTCCACCAGACAGCCTTCCTTTGCTTGACAGAGAACCGACTCACGTACTCTGTTGTTGGTTGTCCTCAACATCCTGGTACCCATAGCCCCGCACTGTCCCCACGGGCATCTCCGCATTCAAGAACAGTCCAACCGCCCTGAATTCCACACGCAGCTGTATTTTCTTGTGTTGCAAACACTGATTCTCGTTGTCTGTTCTGGGTAGACCTGGAGAGGTCCCAGGAAACGTATGTCACGTTGGACTTTAGTGGTAGTTTATAGTGCACTGTTGGGTCAGTTTTACCACGTAGTTACCTATGCTGTGATTTTCACACTCGAGGAATGTTCCCACAGCTCCCAAAGCTTTCCTTGTGGCCCTCTGCAATCCTTCTCTCTTACCACGTCCGTCCACGGTAACTGTCAGTCTGCTTCTGAAGCTGGAGATTGGTGTGCACCCCCTGGAATTTCACATGGACTCATACAGAATGTGTTCCTTTTTTTTAAATCTGACTTCTTTCATGGAGCGTAATTTTTTTGAAAGTCATTCATGTGATTGCACGTGAGTTTCTTTTTTCCCCCTTTCTATTGCTAGTGGTTGTATGGTAGGTGTACACTTTTTAAGAAACTGCCATACTGTTTTCCAAAGTGGTTTTTGTGTTGGGTCGTGTATTAATTTTATTGCAGCTGAAATGAATTATCACCAACCTTGTGTCTTTAAACAGCGCATTCTGGAGGCCAGAAGTCCAAAATCAGCCTTGATAGGCTAAAAAACCTAGGTGTTGACAGGTCTGCATTCCTTGTGGACACTCTAGAGGAGAATGTTTTCCGGCCTTTCCGGCTTCTAGAGGTCACCCACGTTCCTCGTCCTGTGACCCCCCACATTGCCTGACCTTCTGTTCTTGCTTCTCCTCTGACCCTGACCCTCCTGTTTCCTCTCAGAACAACCCCGTGGTCCCGGATAGTCATCTCCCGTCTCGGGATTTCTGCTTAGTCACGCCTGCAAAGTCCAGTTTGCCGTGAAAGGTGACACACTCAGGTTCTGGGGATGAGGACGTGGGCATCTTGGGGGAGTGGGGGGGCTACAGGTGGTGTGTCTCCTCACTGAGCTGTAAAGCACACTTCTTTGTGTATTCTGGGTGTAAGTCCTGTCTCGTGTGTGTGTGTGTGTGTGTGTGTGTGCGTGTGTGTGTGTATGCTTATGGGGCGGGGGGTAAATATTCTCTCTCAGTCTGTGGCTTGCCTTTCTTTTCTTCCTGGGCGCTGTAATTTTATGGAAAGCCCCTTTATCTGAATGTTCTCCCAGAGCTCTTACTTCTTGTATCCTGTGTGTGAAGGCCTCCGAGAACCCACGGTTCCAAAGATGGTCTCCTGCATTTTCTTCTAGCAGTTCTGTTCTTTTGGTTTTACATTGAGTTTTATGAGGAAGGATCACTGTTCATTTTTTCCCCCATACAGATACGTTTCCATACAGATATCTATGATCCAGCAATGTTTTTCAACCAGTTCATTTTTTAAAATAATTTCTTTAAAAACTCTAATAGAGATTACCAGAAAACAAAAATTCTTGATGAACACCCATACCTGTAACAGGGAGTAGATGCTGGTGCCAGGGAATGGTGGTAAGTGCTAATCTAAAGTTTTGCTTTACAAACGATCACTCCGTTCAATTATTTTTTACCAATCTTCATTTGAAGAAGTTGTGTTTATTATTTTACAGTTTAAAACTGATAGCTTACAGCCACGGGAAACGATCCATCAAGCCCTTAAGTACTTTTCTCTGAGCCTGCTGGATCACGCAGGCTTCTAATTTCATGCTTGTTAATTATTCCTTTCGGTCTTTTACATTCCCAGACACAAGGAAGTGCTCCCTTTTACACGCAAGCTCATTTGTAAAGGTTAAACAGCAGAGACTGAACGTGTCTTCCGTGTGTATGAAGCACGCAGGGTGTTGGTGGCCCCGGGAGAGAGCGACTGAGTGCCCTCAGCTCCTGGATACTCGCCGTGTTTGCTGGAGCTGGCGTCTTGCTCTCCTCATCTTGTTTCCTTTCTCCTCCCCAGGATGCTAGGACTCCGGGTGCGGCTTCTGATGTACCCTCTGCGTGGCTTCCCTTTTCAGGCCTGAGAGGAGATTCCTGGGCCCTGAGGTCCCTGGGGTTAGCAGAGGGCTGCATTTCATTAGCTCCTCAGCTCAGGAGAACACTGATTTGCACACTAGCCTTTTCTTTACCACTCTTTCTGCAAGGATTTTGTTTTTTTTTAACCTTAGCAAGTACTTGACTGTTCCTTTGTTTTTTTTTTTTCCGACGAACATTAAGAAGCTTTTCAGTCCCAATCACTGAGTTACGTATTTAATGTAGCAGGGATGTTTCTACCTAAGTTGTCACGTTTTCTCGGTGCTTGTCACATGGTGGGGACCCGATACACCTGTCTGAAGAAGCATGTGTCAGCTGGGGCAGAGGTGAACGGCGCTGGGTAGGGAGTGGGGTCCTACCGCCTGGTTGGGAGTGTGCTGAGGGTTGACCTGTGGAGGGTCGGCTGGCCAGGAGGAGATGTTGGGGCAGGCCCGGGGCATCCACGAAGGGCTTTAGTAAAACCATAACATCAGGTCAGTGGTTCTCACCTTTGTTTGACACACACCCTGCAGGTGGGGAGGGGAGCTTCCTAAAACGCACAGTGCTGACTCCCACCCGGTTTCTACCCCGCAGATCTAGGGTGAGGCCCCAAAATTTGCATTCTTGATGCTGCTGGTCCAAGAACCACACTCTGAGAACCAGTGGCTTAAGGAAACCATCTGTAGATGAACAAAATAAGTGAATTTTTAAAGAAGTCTATTCAATTATCAATTACCTACTATGTCCTATCATAGTGGCTTAGAAAAATGACACCACCACGTTTGTGAAAATGTGCTGTGTGCTGGGTTTTTACTATTGAAAGCCATTTCACATTTAAAATAATGTAGCTTTCACCGCATTCAGAAACACTGCTCCATTTCTGGGTGAGACAAAGCACACAAAGGGCTACATCTGTCGGCTACATGGTCTGTATCCTTGTATTTGCCAGAGTGCGACAATTTGATTTTAGCTCAATTGTGAAAATCCATGTTGTATCTTTAAGGAACTAACTATGACACAAAACACTGGCTTTAGAGCTTTTCCCCCGCCTTTTTTTTTTCTTCCTTTTTTTTGTTTTTTGTAATTAAAAATAATCAAAGCAAGACTATTTTCAAGATATATTAAGGTCTGGAAAACATCAAATTGCTTCATTCAAGATGGGCACGCTATGGAAGGTATGTAAGTAAACCAGCAAACGGTGATCAGTGTGAGTCCACGATCCCTTTTCCAAAGCCCGAGGAACGAGTTGTATTTAGATGCTTAAATTATTATTTTAAAGAGGAATTAGAATGCCTGTGTTTCATGATGTATACAGTAGCGGGCGGGGGGCGGGGGCTGGGTCCGCATCCATAATCAAGCCCATTAGTATTCTTACAGGGAAGCACGTGAAGATTCATGCCAAGGGTTGTAAATATTAAGACATGGAAAGTCCTTCCATCTTTGCTGCTAAATGAAAACTTCTCAGTTTCCAGAGAGTTACAGATTATGGCATTGGAGACACGGGATTATGTGCCTGTACCAGGCGGGGCCATCAGTTAACAAACATTTATGAAGCCAGTCCCGTGTGCTGGGAACGTGCGATACTTTTGTGAACAAATTCCAAAGAGTTACCACTTTTTTTTTTTTTTTTTTTTAAGTAAAACACTTGGAACGAGGCCCCCCAGCCTCTCAGATTCAACAGCTCTCTGCCGTTGTTGGAGCTGTGGTCTACAGAGAGACAGTGGGGCTTGTAATGTCCTGCTAACTCACAGATTACTTCTAACTGCAGAGCAGCTGCAAGGCAGATGTTCACCCCACGACGCCAGGCGGGGAGGCTGGAGTCATGAACTGGGGCGGGGCTGTGCTCAGAGCTCCGCACAGGTCATCCCACCCAGGTGTCCCAAGCGCCTGGCAGGTGTGTGGTCGTGTTAGTGTCCACACTGTCCCGATGGGTAAATGAGGCCCAGCGGTGGTGGGGGAAGCACTGAGCACCTGTCCCCAGTTCTCAGCAGCTGGTGGCTGCAGAGCGCAGGCCACCTGACATCAGAGCATGAGCCGCCTCCCACACCCAGAGCCCTCTCGCGCACCTGCGTCTGCAGGCCGGCGGGACTCAGCCCGGTGCTCCCGGCGGAAACTACAGATCAGAGAGGGTAAGCAACTCGTCCGAGGGCATCCAGCTAGAAGGAGGTGGGCTAGGAATTTGCCACTCATCTCTCAGATCCCGGACGCCCTCGCTTTCTCCGGATACCGCATTCTAGGTCTGCTATGGAAACAAATGGGGGTGGGCAGAGGAATCGGGGCTTACCAGAGGTGCTTGTCACTGATGGGTTGATGGAGATGTTTCGCTATTAAATAGCAACTCACGGTTTTACAGTTGGAATTAGGTGCCTGTTTGCCTGGTCGGGGGTGCAGCTTCCTGCAGGAGAGAAGTGGGGACGTACCCTCACCCCTTCCACGTTCACAGAGGAAAATGCAAACTGAATCTGTGCTCAGATCCGGGGATGAACTCAGCCAACATTTAAATGCGTCGTCCGTGACAAAAGGTGTTACTAAACATGGGACAGTGACAGAACCTCAGGCTCAGACGAACAGAGAGGTTCCAGGTGCGGTGACACCTGTAACGGCAGTTCAGTGACTGTCAGCGTGCATGCCTTCCATTCCTCAGCTGGGGCCGGCGTGCAGCACACCAGGGAGAAACCAGCCTCCAGGCTGCGTTCCCTCCCCTGAGCTGGGGCCCTCCTGTCTCCGCTTCCTGACCAGCAGCCGGGACTGCTCCCTGGGTGCCTGGGTGCCGCGTAGGCGTGGTTTTCGCAGGCACCCGAGGAGGGGAGCCGCTCGTGGGGCTGTGGCGGGTTGACGGCCTCGTGGAGCTTCCCGTGAAACCTAACAGGGACGCAGGTTGCAAAGCTCCAAGCTTGTGGGGCACAGCTGTTTTACACTGCTTCATTATTTTGGCTTCTGGAGAACTTTCTCCTTTCTGGGCACCACCGTCAGCTGGCTGTGTCCTTGAGGGATCTGAGGACTTCAGTGGCGTTCAGGGCCTCATTAGTCCACCGAGAGTGCACGGGGATTTTATCTCAATTGTGAGGAAGAGTGGCTGTCTGCATGCTCTCCTTTTGCTGTATAACCCCACAGTGCTGTGCCTTTTCAGTTACAAGCTGAAGCTTTAGGTAAACACTGCTTAAAGAACTTTAAAAGCGTAGCTGTTTTCTGTCTTCAGAGTGAGGGTTTTTTTCATGTGCGTTCCTTTCTTCCGGGTCCACTTGCTTTAGCATGAGGCACGGTGCTTCCTCTTTCCGCCCGGCCTCGGCTTGCCTCCCTGGCCCCGTCTCTACGCTTTTCAGCCCATTGGAAGTCCCTCAGTCAGTTGGTAGCCACGATGTCTTTTCATCAGTCTTTCTGTCTCAGCTACTAGAAGAAGACTGTCCACGTAAAGATGGTGAAGTGTACAGCCTCCCCACCAGTCCCTCCGTCTCCTGGCCCCCAGAGCCCCCAGTCTGCTGCCCTCCCGGGGAAGGACGGAGAAGAGCTGTGGTGACGGGCCAGCCCCCTCATCACCTGGAGAAGACAGGACCAGCCCTCCTCTCTCTCCTGCCGCTCCTTTAAGGAGCGAAAGTGCAGGGTGGCTCCTGGAAAAACCAGACCCAGGTTATTATCCACACACTGGCTGCTTCCACAAAGGAGCCCAGGAAGACTTAAGTGCCACCTTCTTTTGTACCAAAACACAAAACAACATTGAGAATTCATTACCCACGCAGTGGTGATGGCTGAGCAATGTCAGGTGCCTGCAAGGGTGGAGATCTGAGATTTACTTGTTTGTGTGTCTTATAGCATCCCTACCCCCCCCCCCCAACAATCCAGCCCTAATACAAAAGCAAGGATCCAAATAGTTAAAGCACTAAAGACAAATTTGTACCTTGAAAAGAAGGAAAGAAAAGTTCTTTCTGTTGCTGGATGTTGTCAAGGCCAAACCGTTGCAGTGTGGGGCTCAGAGTCCAGGGCTGGTAGGCGGGCCATGGGGAGTCCTCGCACAACACATCCGGGGGGTGGTGGCAGTAGGAGGAGAGGGGACGGTGAGCGGAGGAAGGGCAGTTCCCTGCCTGCCCGGAGAAGCAGGCCTGGGGCTGCCGTGGCCACCTTGTGGGACTGAAGCCTTCACCACTGTAGCCTCCGAAGTGAGTTAAGTTGCAGGACCCCCGCTTCCATTGCAGAATTGCTTGCTGTAGGAAGTACCCCATATCTAGTGACAGAGGTGCTGAGTGTGGGGAATGTGGGAGAGTAAAGGAGCAACAAGACAGTGTGCTTTTCCCACTCAGAACTGAACGGGAGGGTCTTGCCACAGCTGCAGCCGGGGCCAGGCGCTCCTGTGGGGAGGAGTCCCACGGGGCTCTGGAAGCGTCCCTAACAGCCGATGGCCACACACGCAGACCCTTGCGTGCTGCTGTCTGTAAGCACACCTGGGAATGCCAGGTAAGGACGTCATCTCGCGTCGGATGGAGTTCAGCATCCCAAGTGCATCGTTGAACCCTTACGTACCTGTCGGCGTCAGGTAATTTGACCGTCATATAGACTTCATTTCCCTTCCAATCTGCAGCCTTCCAGAGCAGGAGAGGCCAGGCCGCCCAGGGCATCATCGAGGCAAAATGACCCGCGAACAATCCCCCTGTGTCCGTGGGTCTTTGCGTCCACAGGTCTCCGTGAGAGCTTTCTTCTCTAAGTGGGACCCACGCTGCGTACACGTCCGCTCCCACTGATGCAGCCGCAGTGCTGGTGCAGCGCCCACCCTAAAAAGCCTCTCTGTCTTTGTCTCACTGTTTCCGCAGACACCGAACGGCTCTATTCAGTGGTGTTCGAGGAAATCTGTGGTCGCTATGGGAAGAAATACAGCTGGGATGTGAAGTCCCTCGTTATGGGCAAGAAGGCGCTGGAGGCGGCCCAGATCATAATAGATGTCCTGCAGCTCCCGATGTCCAAAGAAGAGCTGGTGGATGAGAGCCAGGCGAGGCTGAAGGAGGTGTTCCCCACGGCCGCGCTCTTGCCAGGTGCGGACCCTCATGGCTGTGTTCGCGGGTGTTAGTGATGTGGGCAATCATCTCACAGCCTAATGCCAGCATGCCAGCTTCCTTCTTTTGTCTAGACAACTTCTCGGAAAATTTCTTCCTTTTAAGGCTCAGAGGTACACATGAGACAGCTTGCTGGACGCTGATGTATGCTGTGATTCAGTCTTGTCTTCGTAAGGCTTCTTTCTGTCTCTCTTTCTTTTTTTTGTATATATATATGTGTATATACATATATATATATATACACATATATATATGTTTTTTTTTTTAATGAAGGGTAGTCAGTTTACAATGCTGTGTCAATTTCTGGTGTACAGTATAAATGCTTCAGTCATACATGAACATACATATACTCATTTTCATATTCTTTTTCACCATACGTTACTACAAGGTACTGTAAATAGTTCTCTGTGCTCTACAGTATAAACTTGTTGTTTATCCATTTTATATATGTTAGTTAGTATCTGCAAACCTCAGGCTCCCAAATTATCCCTTCCCACCCCCTTCCCCCCGTGGTAACCATAAGTTTGTTTTCTATGTCTGTGATTCTGCTTCTGTTTTGTAAATAAGTTCATTTGTCTTTTTTTTAGATTCCACATATAAGTGACATCATACGGTATTTTTCCTTTCCTTCTGCCTTACTTCATGTAGAATGAGGATCTCCAGGTCCATCCGTTGCTGCAAATGGCATTGTTTTATTCTTTTTTAAGGCTGAGTAGTATTCCATTGTTTCAATATATCACATCTTCTTTATCCAGTCCTCTGTCGATGGACATTTAGGTTGCTTCTGTGTCTTGGCTATTGTGTGTGGTGCTGCTGTGAACATTGGGGTGCAGGTGTGTTTTTGAATTGAGTCCCTCTGGATATATGCCCAGGAGTGGGATTGCTGGATCTAAAGGATTCCTAAAATAATATCCTTTGCTTTCACCGATTCCTGAGGCCTCAAATCACTTGCACTTTCTATCAGTACTATATAAAGATGGCAGAATTGCTTCAAAGTTTAAAATAGGTATCATTTTCTTCTCAAAAATCAGATACAGGGTTAATGTTTCAGCAACTATGCAAACTTTTAACATGTTGATGATAGACAAGCAGCTAAATCTCCCCAGAGAAGTTTAATTTTTTTTTTTAAGTGAGAGGACTGATTCCTTTCTCACATGTCTGTTTGTATGGCCTTTACTGCTTTCTTTACTTGTTCTCCTTTTAAAGGAAAGATGGCTCTTCTCCTCTGGGACTTGTTAGCTGAACATTGATCAGCACTGACTTGCCTGCTGTTTCTCAGTAAAAGTGAGAAGGTCGAGAATGTCCTAGATGACAGGGCCAAAAATTGCTTCGAAATGAGGTATCATTTTAAGATTCTTCTGGGAAAGAAAGGTGCGCACTCAGACCTCAGGATTCCAGGTGCTAATGGAGAAAACGTTTACAGTTACAGCACTCATTTTGGATTCAAAATTGTAATGATATGAATCACAGTCATTTTTGAAACACGTGTTGCTGTGTGTATTTATAAATACATCCAGTGGTGCAGACTGAATATTCCCGGAAGCTGTAGAATTTCCTGTAAAGGGCCCTGCTGATAGCGGTGGCCGTGTCACACAGGAACCACGTGTCTGTTCTTAGATTACACACACACACACACCCCTTAGACGTGGGTACAAGTGCTGTGAAGCCATGGGTGTTGTCTGCATCTGTGGCTTTTCTGGGCCGTCTGCTCACACAGTAATCTTGACAGACCTTAATGATGGAAACACATCCATGTGTGGGAAGAAACACACAGCTTAAAATTGACCGTCTTTTCTGTTCTCAAGTGTCCAGCCGAGTCGTGTTAAATATGATCAGATCGCTGTGTGACCATCACCACCATCCATCTCTCACACTTTTTAATCTTGTCAGACTGAAACTCTTTCCCTGTTCAACACTGACATCCAGTCCTCTGTACCTGTTAAAACACTGGCTTCCTGTGTGGGAACCTACTGACCCAGAAGCGTTTATCCACAGAGTTTCTGTTCTGTAACGTGTGAGTCACTGTCTGCACCTGTTAAACACTGAGTTCCCCGGCACCCACCCTTCTACTTTTTTACTGTGAATTTGACTATGCTCCGTGCCTCATGCAGTATTCCTCCTTTTATGATTAGTTTTTTTTAGCATGAATTTAACATCGTGCCCTCAGGGCTTGTCCATATTGTAGCGTGTGACAGGATTTTCTCCTTTTTAAGACTGAATCATATTCCACTGTATGGTTGGACCACAGTTGGTTTATCCCTTCATCTGTCAGTAGACAAGTGAGCTGTTTCCTCTTGTTGGCTCTCGTTAAGAATGCTGCTGTGAACATTGGAGTGCACATATCTCTTGGAGCTCATGCTTTCAGTTCTCTTGGATATATTCCCAAAAGTCTGACTGTCTATAAATTAAATATAAAAAATTCTATATTTAATCTTTTGACAGTCCACCATACTGTCTTCTATAATGGCTGCACCATTTTATTTTCCTTCCAACAGTCAACAGGGTTCCAGTTTCTCCACATCTTCACCAACACTTGTTACAGTCTGTCTTTTTGATAGTAACCATCCTGATGTGCATGAAGTTGATTTGTAGTTTTCCAGTGATTGATGATAGAAAGTATTGTTTTATTACACTTTTGGCCATTTGTGTGTCTTCTTTGGAGAAATATTGAAATCCTCTCCCATTTTTCAGTAGTGTTATTTGATTTTTTCTTGTTATAGTCTAGGAACTCTTTATATATTCTGGCTGTGAATCCTTTATCAGATATGATTTACAAGTATTTTCTCCCACTTCATAGGCCGCCTTTTTACTCTGTTGAATGTGTCCTTTGATGCACAGGACGTTTAAAGTTTTTTGTACGCCCGTTTGGCTGGTTTTGCTCTTGCCTGTGCTTTTTTGTGTCATGTCCATGACATCTTTAACAAATCCAGTGTCATAAAGGATTCTATGTTTTCTTTTAGGAATTCTTTAGTTTTAGCTCTTACCTTTAGGTCTTTAGTCCATTTTAAGTTAATTTTTGTATATGGTCTAAGGTAAGTGTCCAACTTCATTTTTTTTGCATATGGATATCCAGTTTTCCCCTATGCAGTTTGTTGAAGAGACTATCCTTTCCCCATTGAGTGGTCTTGTCAGCCTTGTTGAAGAGCATTTGGGCGTATGTGTGAGGAGTTATTTCTGGTCTGTTCTGTAGGTCTATAGGCCTGTCCTTATGGCAATACCATATTGTTTTGATTACTGTACCTCTTCTAATATGTTTTGAAATCAGGAAATGTGAGGTTCTCCAACTTTGTTCTTCTTTTCCAAGATTGTTAGGACTATTTAGGCTCCATTGAGAGTCCATATAAATGTTAGGATGGACTTCTGTGTTTCTGCAAAATGTATCATTGATATTTGACAGGGATGGCTCTGAATCTGTAGATTGCTTTGGGTAGTGTGGACATTATAACAATATCAAATCTTCCACTCCATGAACATGGGATGTCTTTCCATTTACTTGTGTCTTCTTCTTTAATTTCTTCCAGCAATGTTTTGTAGTTTCAGCGTACAAATCTTTCACCTGTTGGTTAAGTTTATTTTTTCTGGTGCCATTGTAAATGGAATTGTTTAAATTTTCTTTTCAGATTGTTCATTGTTAGTATACAGAAATGCAACTGATTTTTGCATGTTGATTTTTGTATCCTGCAGCGTTGCTGAATTTGTTTATGAGTTCTGACAGTTTTGTGTATGTGTGTGGAATCTTTAGAATTTTCTACACAGAAGATCATGTCACCTGCAAACAGATAATTTCACTTATTCCCGTCCAATGTGGATGCTTTTTACTTCTTTTTCTTGCCTCATTGCTCTGGCTAGGACTTCCAGGGCTGTGCTGAATAAAAGTGACAAGAGAAAGCCTTTTCCTCACGTTCCTGATCTCAGGAAAAGCTATCAACCTTTTCCTCACTGGGTATGATGTTAGTTGTCGGCTTTTCATGTATGGCCTTTATTACATTGAGGGAGTTTTCTTTTATTCCTAGTTCGAATGTTTGTACAGTGAAAGGGTGTTGAGTTTTGTCAAGTGCTTTTTCTGCATCAGTGGAGACGATCATGTGGTTTTTGTCTTTCATTTTGTTAATGTGGTGTGTCACCTTGATCTTTGTATGTTGAATTATCTTTGCATTCCAGTAGTACATCCCTCTTATTTATGGTGTATAGTCCATTTGATGTGCTGTCGAAATCAGTTTGCTAGTACTTCGTTGAGTAATTTGCATCAGTTTCTTGCAGTCTCTGTCTGGCTTTGGTACCATAGTAATGCTGGCCTCATAGAATGAGTTTGGGGATGTGTTGTCCTCTTCAATTTTGGGAAAGAGTTTAAGGAGTGTTGGTGATAATGCTTTAAATGTTTGGTAGAATTCTTCAGTGAATCCATCTGGTCCAGTTTTCTTTGTTAGGAGGTTTCTAATTACTGAATCAATCTCCTTAATAGTTATAGCTCAGAACAAGCTTTCTACCTATTTTTGCTTCGATCTTCATAGGTTGTATGTTTCTAGCAATTTGTACATTTCTTCCTGGTTATCCAGTTTGCTTCCATACAGCCTTTCATGTGTTTCTCCTTTAATCCTTTTAATTTTTTTGGCATTAGTTTTACCATCTCCTCTTTCCTCTTTCGTTTCTGATTGCAGTTATGAGTCTTTTTTTTTTTTTCTTAGTTAATCCAGCTAAGAATTTGTCTATACAGTTCATATCTGACCTGAATCATATCTCTTTCATAGTTTAATATACAAAGCAGCCACTTTTTCTTCGTTATCCACCAAAGCCTCTTAAGTGGTTTTCCTTTTGGCATTTGTGTCCTATATTCTAACATATGCTTGAGATATGTTCTATAATTCCAAGAACATAGGATGTCTCATCTAGCTAGTTTGATAGTTTCACTGCAGTGCTAACAAGTCTATATGATGAAGTCTGCTTGGTGATCCGATCAATGCAGTAGCCTCCGTTGTCTCTCCCAGTGACCTGGTATGAGTTAGGTAAGGTGCTAATCACAGGTAATCGTGGAAGATAACTGAGTCCCGAAACCTCTACCATCCAAGTGAGGCAGGAGCTAGTTCTTCAAAGAGACTGTCGTCCTACAGAAGTCACCTAGGTGACTCTTCATTCTCTGCCAGTTCGTCACCTCTTCCAGACGGGGGCGGGTAGAGGACCGCTCTAATTACTGATTGAACAGCCTAAGAATCTGGCTGTTTAGCCTAAGAACGTTTGTGTACACTTACTGTACTTTTGACTAGCCCCAGATGAGAGTGAGTACTTATCAGCGATGGTAAAGTCTTCCCTTGGAAACATGAGGTCGTCTCCACACGCACAGGTGGCAGGTGGGCTGAGCATAAGAGCATTTCCCAGAGCAGAAAGGAAAGCCCAGGGTAGCACTGGACAGGGGACACTGCAGGTCCTGCTGGGAAGCTGGGTCAGACTAGGGACTGAGGTCAGGAGATGCCACTTGGACATTCTGAGAGGGTTAGGGTGACAAACAAGGATTGGGAATACGCATATCCCAAAGGGGAAGGAGAACAGGAGGAGAATGTGGGACCGACTGTGGAGCAAAAGGAAAGGCTGTGTGTAAACCTGCAGACTCAGAAGCGTATCTCCTTAGGGTTTCTGTTCTACAACATGCCAGTCACAGAGATGGTAGTAACATAGGTCGAGTTTTCTTCCCTAAAAAGGCATGCTTTGCCCCTTGTTTCCATCCCTGCTGCATTCCTCCCACCACCTCTTTTATCGGAGCCAAACCTGAATTCCACTGGAAGGGTGACCTGCTGGAGTCCTGGGTGCAGTGACTGTGTCTGGGAAAGTCACCACCGCCCCGTTTCCAGACCTACGTGTTCATTTTGTTCACTTACTGCTTTGTTATGGTGACGAAACTGTAGATGATAGCATAACCCCTGACTTGCGTTTCTTCTCTTTCTGAAGGTGTTTTCTGGTGGGACATTTTAGGTTGTGGGAGGCACCTTGAGCTCATTAGAAAAGGCGGCTGTCTGTAGAGACAGTGTATTATCATTTCAACATCCTTCACTTTGAGAACGAAGCTCTCGCTTTATGGTGAGAGCTACAGCCCAAGCAGGTACTTAGCAAGGAAGGGATGACAGTTTGCCAGGGGAGGCAGCCCCTGATTATGAGGTGGGTGTGTCTGCCTGGGCCAATCAGCAGGGAGGCAGCCCCTGATTATGAGGTGGATGTGTCTGCCTGGGCCAATCAGCAGGGAGGCACCCCCTGATTATGAGGTGGGTGTGTCTGCCTGGGCCAATCAGCAGGGAGGCAGCCCCTGATTATGAGGTGGATGTGTCTGCCTGGGCCAATCAGCAGGGAGGCAGCCCCTGCTTATGAGGCTGGTGTCTGCTGGGTTGGTCCAGCCACTGAGAGGATAGAGTTGACCATGGAGCTTGAAGCTGCAGCACAAGTGATCGGAATCACCCTCTAACAGAAGCCTTATTGCTGAGTGCTCTGGAAGCCTCTCTGTGAAGAGGTGGGCCGTGAATGTTCTTTGCAGGAAATACTTCTGACCAGTACCTTCTGTAGGCATTTAGTACTTGACTTAATGGTGAAATGTGAACTGTCAATCGGCCAAGGGTTTAACCATTTTCTGGAAATAGACATCTTCTAAATTGTGGCAAAAATTTTAAACAAAAAAATTACTGAAATGAATGTGGACTTACCTAAGAAAAATTTTTAATGTGGGATGTAAGGAAACCTTTTTAACAGGGTTCCCCATGAAGGATGTTGGTTACCTCCATCGTATTTGGAAGCAGATCCTTCAGTCACATATTCTTTGAGATGGATGAAATAATGTGTTTTGGTACAATTTAGTGAGAGGAATTTGGTTTGAAGGCCAATAATGAGAAAGTCAGCATCTCTTATGAGCTACAGTCCCCGGAAGGTTCTCCTGTTGTCCTGGGCCCACGCTTTTTCTCCATTGTTCATTGGGAGTGGGATTTCCCAGGGAAAAGCTCAGGGCGTGGCATCTGGGCCAGTGGAGAGGAGTGTGGGACGAGGCTGTGCCCAGGAGGGGTGGCCCCTGCACTGCTCGATCACAAAGGCACCCGGTTCCCCTGAACCTCTGGGCCCCTGTCCCCACCGCACCAGGGTCCCTAGTGTTAGCTCTCTCCCCTCCTCCTTGTGAGATCACCCAGCGCGGGGAGAGAAATGACAGACTAGAACCCTGGTCCCCTGGGTACCTGACCCTGTGGTGCCCGGGGCCCCTCCTCTGGGCAGGCGGCTGCAACTATTCTTAGTAGCCAAAGGGTGGAAGCAGCCCAAATGTCCACCAATGGATGAATGGATAAATAATATGTCTTACATTGATGCAATGGGATATTATTCTGCTTTAAAAAGGAAGGAAATGCTGACACAGGCTACAGCATGGATGAACCTCGAGGGCACTGTGCTCAGTGAGAGAAGCAGACACAGAAAGACTGTGTGGTCCCACTGAAAGGAATCCCCTAGAAGAGTCAGGTTCACAGAGACAGAAAGTGGTGCGGAGCTTGCCAGGGGCTGGGGAGGGGGCTGGGCTTGGTGCTCAGTGGGGACAGAGTGTCTGTCTGGGAAGATGAAAGGGTTCTGCAGGTGGCGAGTCCCGCAGGTGGCTGGTGGGCATGGTTGCACAAGGTGCGTATCCGTAATGCCACTGAACTGTGCACTTAAAAATGGAGACGATTGCTCATTTTATGTCTATTTTACCACAATAAAAACAATTACATTTCTGTTTTTATTTATTATTATCATTTTTTAATTCTATTTTTGGGGGTGGAGAGATAACTAGGTTTGCTTATTTATTATTTTCTTTTTATTTAACAGAGGTACTGGGGATCGAACCCATGACCTCATGCATGCTAAGCATGTGGTCTACCGCTGAGCTATACCCTCCCCCTACATTTCTGTTTTAAGTGCTAGAAGCCATTCAAGGATTATGATGTTGTATATTGTGAAAGTTCCTGGGCAGGAGAGGCAGACAGTGGTGACTACATCCTCCAGGACATTGTCACATAAATATCGCAGATGCGTGTGTCTCCTGTCCCCTGGATGATTCGCACCCTGCACCGGGGAAGAGACCTGGCTTTCGTGTCCCCTGAGCGCACACACAGTGAAGACGCAGTCCCAGTGTCGTGGGCATATGGAACGGGTCTCAAGCACGTCACCGCCGAGCGCTGCTCTGTGAGTCGGCCGTCCAGACGAGGGCCCCTCAGTGGGTGCTTTCTGGATCACCTCCGTGTGCTGCTGCCCTTGGCATCTGTGTAGCAGGCAAGACACAGGAGCCTGGGAAAGCCTGTCTCCTTTCTAGAAGGTCCCTCAGAGCATAGACCGTAACAGCAAGCATTTTGTATTTGAGGTAATTCTCAGAAACCTGCATGCACAAAAACGCTGGCCTCACAGTTGTTGTAACTTCTGCAGAGTGGCAGCTTGGAAAAAAGAGCTGGGAAACTATCCCGCCTGACTGCTGTGGTCCCCAGGCGTTGGGCGGATGGGTCTCGGCTCAGTGAGGCACGGCTGCCGTAGCACACGCTCTGCTGTTGTCTGTCGGGTGCGTCAGGTGAAGGGAACCCATGGGTGTGAGTGAGTTAGAAGGAGCGTAGGTTTCTCTCCATCACGCCTATTGGTGTAGAACTGAAAACTGACCACCTGTCCAGTGTCTTTATATCATGTTCCGTTTTACAGCTGTCCCATGCAGTATGCAGGGTCAGTCTCCTTCAGCTTTTAGTAAGGATACAGGTTTAGAGGAGTCAAGTGAAGAAGGAGGAATTGGACCTCTGGACTTGGAGGCCGTTACCGCTCTGCCCTGACTGAGAACATCGTGTATGGCCCAGGTCTGCACCCACCGGGTGGCAGCAGCGCCCCCTCCCCCAGTTGTGACACCCCAAAAGTATCTCTGGACAGGGCCAAATGCCCTGGGGGACGGGGTCCACAATGTCCCTGCTGAAGAACCACCCCCTTCAGCACCTGCGCCCCGCGGTGGACCGGGGAGGCACTGTGACGGGCCTGTCCAGGTGTGTTATGTGGCGGCTGGAAATTCTGGGCTCCTGAGTCATGCTCATCTTGGAAGGGGACCCTTCAGTGAGCTGTCATTGCCTTGCACAAGCCTGTTCTCCAAAGCCTGCTCCAGAAACGAGGGTATAACGTCTGGTCACCGCACACTTAGGTCAGAACTAATTAGCATGCTCCCTTGAAAAGGGCGGGGCCGTCCCGTGATTCAGCAGGAACTTACCTCCTGGGGGATATGAACTCACCATTCGTGGCCCTTCCGAAGTGCTGGTTAGGAATCTCCAGTGACATTAGAATGCAGGCGTTGCAGAGTGTCCCCTTTGAGGGGGGAGAGGTGTCGAAATTCCCCCTGTGAGAACCGGTCGCTCCCAACACCACGCCCCCTGGCTGTTGACCCCAGCGGGAGGGACCAGGTCTTTGGGGCTGGGTGTTCCTGGCGCCTTTTCCTGCCAGTGCAGAGAGCACCTGCTGTGCTTTGTGCTTGTGTGTGTGTGTGTGTGTGTGTGTGTGTCTCGTTTTTCTCTTCCTGAGGTCTGTCCTTGATTGCTAACAATCTCTGAAATGTTGTCACCGCATTTTCGTGTTTACAGTGGTGAATTTTGTCCTCTCAGAATCCAGGCCCCAGTTGCTTCTCCACCACTAGCTATGCCACTGTGGCTCAGTGTGTACTCGCTTCCTGGGGCAGCGGTAACAAATGACCACAGACTTGGTTGCCTTGAACAACAGGAATGTATGCTCTCGTGGTTCTAGAGGACAGAAATCTTAGATCAAGGTGTCGCAGGGCCACGCTCCCTCCGGAGGCTCCAGGGGGAGGGTCCCTCCTGCCTCTTCCAGCTTCTGGGGGCTCCAGGCGTCCCTGGGCTGGCGGCCGCCTATTTCCCTACGTGGCGTCTCCTCTGTTTCTTTCTTCTCGTGTGAGGACACCTGTTGCTGTGGTCAGAATGTTTGTCCCCCTCCACTCCAAATTCATGTGTGATGGTGTTAGAAGGTGGGGCCTTTGAGAGGGAATTAGGTCACGAGGGTGGAGCCCTACGAATGGGATTAGGGTCCTCACAAGGGAGGCCCCAGGGAGCTCCCTCACCCCTGCCTCCACGTGAGGACGAAGGAGGTAGATGGTCATCTTGTGAACCAGGGAGAGAGCTCCCTCACCAGACCCTGAGTCTCCCAGCAATTTGATCTTAAATTCCAGCCTGCACAACCGTGAGAAGTACATTTGTTTGAAGCTTTCAGCCCACTGTGTTTTACTATAATGGCTGGAACAGACTAAGACACCAGTCATTGGGTTTAGAGCTCCCCCTAAACCCTGGATGTCTCATTCCAAGGTCCATCTTCACCTCTGCATGGCCCCCTTTTCCCCCAAGAAGTACCAGGGGTTAGGACTCGGACATAGCTCCTGGGGTGCCACCGTTCAGCCACTACCCTTGGTCCGCACCTTTGACCTGCAACACCATGGTGTTGGCCGCCTCACCTTTCAGGCAGTTGCCAAGGCTCTTCAGAGGGAGGTGGTCTGCCCACGCCCCTTACCCAGGCCGGTCACGCTGAGGAGGCGCTGCGTGCCGTCTGCAGAATGCACGTGTAGGAGGTCTAGGCTGGGCAGGGCCCCACACAGCATATCCCGTCCCAGGGCAGTGTGGGTGTCAGTTCTACTCATGGGTGACAGGGTGGCATTGGTCAGCGGGCTCCCGGGACACGTGCCACCATCTTCCCATGCCTCACTGCAGAGATCCAGACTTGACGCCCGCCCCACGGTTCCCGGAACACGTGGCGTGCGCCCGTCTGCAGTGCTGTCATCTCCTCCGGTCCTTCCCGCTCACTCCTCACTGCGGGTCTCTGGGTTTAGGGTGAGGAGTTAACCGATGCCGCCTGATCCAGTAGGGCCTTGATAGATATGTCCTCTCGGCAGGTGAGTCCCAAGGAGACACCTGCAAGAACGCATGTCCGCCATCAGTCTTTCCTGCACGTTCCCCTTTCCAATCCGCTCCAGGGACAGCCTCCATGTTCTTTGTCACCAAGCGTAGGTCTCCAGGGGGAAGTCAGACGGGATCCGTCTTCCATAGGGTCACTGATTCCCCACGTCTCTCATCTCTCCCTGTGGATTAATCCTCTGAGTGCTGATTCTTTATAGCAACAGCTGTCTGTCTGCCCTTCCCTTAAACCGAATTAAGCACACCAGGGCCTACGAGCCGTTGGCTGGGTTTCATTTATATACTTAATTAACCAGCTTCTCCGCAGGACAGAACTGCGTTCGCATTTTTAGTCTTTTACTTCTCAGAGCGAATAAGGAACAGTTGTGCGTTATGCAAAGGATACAGAAGTTTTTGAAGCACTGCGGCAGGCCTGTGCCAGGAGATTCGAATGACCCATCGCTGACTCTGACCTGGAGTCCGATGTGATGGGGGTGCCCGTGGCAAACACCTGCCCTTTACCTTCCTGTGTGTGCTTGACGTGCAGGGCCCTGCCCCGCCGCCAGCAGAGTTCATCGTGGCTGTGTGACAGGTGACGGAATGGAGGTCCAGGAGGGGACATCATTGCCGGGGGCTATGGCCAGGTCCCTCTCTTGAGTTTCATGTTTGTTTTGGTGCAGACATTTTAAAGGAGCTGAGTATGTTTTGTCTGATTTAAAAAACAGTCATCCCAAAACATTTTTGATTCATTCCACCATGGATAACAATGTCGAGTACGCACACCAGTATAGTCTTGCTGGTGTGTGTGTGTCTGTGTATAGCACTGCTCTGTTAACATTAGGCATGTTACAAAGTATCCACAGAACTAGAAATGTTAGAAGGATTAATGAAATAAAACCATATATAAATTTTTTTTAATGAATAGCACCAAAGAACTTTTCCTGCACAATTTTCTTTTTCCAGTAGGTTTTAGAGAAAACACGTATTTAAATATGCTATATTATTTTTTGAATGTGTTGGTTTGCTATTGTGTGATAACAGAAATCTGAATATTCTGTTTTAAATTCAGGTCAGCTTGTCACTCAGCTCTAATCTCTGTATCCTGAGCGAGGTGGTGATTGGATGTATATCTGTTATGATGATTGTTTCATCCCACTTACCAGATCAGTAAAGGTTTTTATTGAAATTTAGCTAATAAATAATACATATTTCTCCATGATATTCATCAGTGGTTGTTGCAAACGAATTGAATGGTGTGGCTTTTTTTTTTTTTTTTAATATTTTAAAATAGAAGATTCAAACCCCATAGAAAGTCTTCAGGTGGAATACTTTCCCACTGATTGGAATTTGCTCTCAGGGTGAGGCTAAGTGTGTGTGTTCATGAGACGCATGCCTCTGTAGTTCTGTTGTATGACCTGTGTCTGGTCTCACAAAATGAGTTGGGAAGTGAGCGTTCCCTTTGGTTTTCCGAGGCTTCTTTAGTGTCGGCGTGCTTTCTTTCTGAGACCCTTGGTAAACCCACCGAAGACGCCACCCAACCCTCGGCTGGGGACGTGTTTTAACTACAGATTCAGTTCCTTTAGTGGATATAGGGCTAGTTAGGTCATTAGTGTCTTCTTGAGGGAGCTTTGTATCTTTCAGAGAACTTGTCCATTTTATCTGCGTTGTCAGATTTATTGGCATGAACTGTCATAATATTTTTCTGTATCCTTTTAATCATGTTAAGGGCCTTTAGTGCTGTCCCTCTTTCATTATGGTAATCTTGGATTTTTTCTTTTTTAATCTTGATCTGTCTAGCTAACAGTCTCCCAATTAAATTGATCTTTTTAAAGAACTAGGTTTTGGTTTAATTGGTTTCCTGTGTTCTTTTTTCTGTTTTCTACTTCATTGATTTCCTCTCTTATTTTAATTCTTCCATTCTTTTTTTTTTTTTTTTGAGTTTAATTTTCTCTTTTTCCTTCATCTTCTTATGATAAAACCTTAGATTGTAGATCTTCTTTCTCACAGCTGTTTTTTAATGTGATGACTTATATCACTGATCTGAGACCCTCTTCTCTAATATAAGAATTTAATGCTATAAATTTTCCTCTAAAAATGTTTTAGCTATGTCCCACAAATCTGGTATGTTATATTTTCATTCTCTACAAAATGTCATCTAATTTCCCTTTGTGATTTCATATTTGACCAACGTCTTACATAGAAGTGTGTGGTTTAATGTCCAAATATTTTTGATTTTTCAAGTACTATTCAATCGTCATTGCCTGTTTTAATTCTGCTGTGGTCAGGGAACTTACTTTTTATGATTTCGGTTCTTTAAAATGTTTTGAGAATTGTTGTCTGACCGATACAGTATGTTCCTTCTTGTTGAGTGTTTCATATGCAGTTGAAAATAATAGGTATTCTGCTGTTGTTGGGTAAAGTGTTATACAAATGTCATTGGGGTTTAGTTGCCTGATGGTGTTTTTGACGTCTGGTTCATCTTGTCTCTCTTGTTCTGTCCATTACTGAGAGAGGAGTTTGAAACCTCTGTCCCTGTTTCTCCTTTCTGTTCTTTGAGTTTTTGCTTTATGTATTTTGAAGCTCTGTTATTTGATGCATACACATTTAGAATTACCGTATCTTCTTGATGAGTTGAACTATTTTTGCATTGTGAAATGTCCAAAGTTGTCCCTGATAATTGTCATTCGTTGTTCTGAAGCCCGGTTGCCTGTTGTTAAATTAACATAGCTACCCTGACTCTTGATTGGTAGTGATATGATACATAGTTTTCGATCCTTTTATTTTTAACCTAACCAAGTATTTATCTTGAAAGTAAGTTTCTTGCAGACAACACGTATTCGGGTCTCACTTTTGTTTTTGTTTTAGTTTTTTTCATTCTGACAGTCCCTGATTTGGGCGTATATATAATATTTATAAAGCTGTTCTACAAGGTTATGTAATTCCATCGTCTTGGCCATTTCTGCGTCCATTTCTATGACTGCTTTTTTCCTCCTGGTTGTGGGTTCTGTTTGCTCCTCTGAAAGTGTGGGAATTTTGATGGGATGTCAGACGCAGAATTTGGCATCCATCCGAGTGCTAGATTCTAATGTATTCTTTAAAGGGTTTCACGTGTCTTGGCGTGGAGTTGAGATCCACGCCTCCCTCTGAGCGTCTCTGAAGGATCAAGTGCTCAGTATCTGTTCCTCACTAAATGGGTTCTGGTTTAGGGGGAAAAATTACTGTATCCGTCTTTTCTGTAGCAACTGAAAAAGTATTAAAACAGTCACAATGACGCGATAATGTAAAATACTATTTTATACAAACCATAGCACTTTGGGTGGATTTAGACATTACTGTCGTAACCGGCCTGGGCTGAACTGTCACTTTTGACACATTTCTGATGACTGGCCCTTTCGTCAGTGGCTCTGTGGATAAGTGCATTAACCCGCGTGTCCCTGGGACTTAAGCCCTGCCATTAATGAGTAGGGGAATGTGTCTTTCACGTGGTGCGTTGTTGTGGTTTCTCTCTCTGGCCCCTTAGTAGGTGGTCCGACAGCTTTCCTTCAGCCGGGGGGCCTTTCCGTCAGCCTCGGATGGAGGCTGGGTCCGGATCCAGGGCTGTGAGGAATGACTGAATAGCTTTCTGTAGAAGACAAAAGTTTTCTCAGAAAACACCAAGAGCATAGTCCTTGTGTAGTCCCTGCTTCAAAACAGACACAACACAGTGTCCCGAGTGCACAGGGCCTTCCTTTGCACAGAGCAAAATGAAAGGGTTTGCTCTGAGAGGATGGGGAAGCAAGGCCACATCTTCCCAGTAAAATCTCCTCTGTTACTTTGGGAAAAGCTGTCACTAAGCTCTGAATGGCTTTCCGATTTTGTGCCCAGTGGGGACGTTCCAGCTGATAACCGCTGTGGGGACAGTGCGTGTGGGCACTCTCGTTCCTGGGAAGACGTGGCCGAGTCGGGGCGTCCCCGGAGGCCTGCGCCCGGCGCCTGTCCCCGTCCCTGAAGGCTGTCCCTCCTCCTCCCCAGGTGTGGAGAAGCTGGTCCGCCACCTGCGGAGGCACGGCGTGCCCTGCGCCGTGGCCACCAGCTCGGGGACCGCGTCCTTCCAGATGAAGACCCACAGACACGAGGACTTCTTCAGCCTGTTCGACCACGTCGTCTTGGGGGACGACCCCGAAGTGAAGAGTGGGAAACCGGAGCCGGACATATTCCTGGCGTGTGCCCGGAGGTTTTCGCCCACTCCCCCCATGGAGAAGGTAAGCCTGGCAGGGATGAAGGGTGGGGGCAGCGGAGTGGGGGTCACACTGTCTGTGTGGTTCCACTCCGTGCCCACTGCTGCCCGGCAGTCCGTACAACTCGAGAGAGGGGGGTACTGGGGTCACCAGGTAGGGGTGCACAGGGAGACCCCTTCACCCTGTGGGAACCACGGCCGCCCCACGTCCCCCCGGCTGGTGAGACCCGGCCTGAGTCGTGCGGATGCCTGAATGTATCTGGGGAGGCCTCGGCCTGACCAGGTAGGGGTGCACAGGGAGACCCCTTCACCCTGTGGGAACCACGGCCGCCCCATGTCCCCCCGGCTGGTGAGACCCGGCCTGAGTCGTGCGGATGCCTGAATGTATCTGGGGAGGCCTCGGCCTGAGAGAGCACTGCTGGCCGGCTGTGTTCAGGGGAGGGGCCTTCCGCCATGCAGGCTGCGGCCTCCTGTGTGACCAGCCGACCTGGAAGCGCGCGCCCATGGTGGCTTGATTTGATTCGGTCGGCCAGGTCACGTTAAGCCAGCAGCACTCACTGCCCTGTACCTGAACGAATGCTCCTCAGGGCTGTCTCCTTCCTGCAGGGCTTCTTGTCACCACGGCCTTTGCTTTCCATGGGCAAGTTCCCAGGCTTCTGTGTTTCTCCCTGGGAAGGAGGCCGTGGTGAAGCCATGTCCTGCCTCCGTGGGCTGCTTCCTTATGCAGGGTTGGCAGTGGCCGTGGGTGGCATGCAGTGGTTCTGAGACTGGGGAAAGTGTTCGGAGTGAGTGCATGGTGCCTGTGCAGCCCTGCAGCAGGGTCTCCTTGCCGCACACGGGAGCTGCTCACACAGAGGGCGTTGCCTCCACCATCTGCAGACAGCAATCCCACAGCATCCCAGGCTTCTCAAGGGGTTCCTGCTGGTGACCCAGGCGTGTCTGCAGCATGACGGGCATTCCTCAGGATGACGGTGGCCCGCATGCTGCTTTGTGGGGAGTTAGTGCTGGGAACAGTTTCCATGAAGGGTCTTCTCACCCTTCACCTCTCTCACTAACCAGTGAGCCACGATGGGATGCTGACCATTTAGTTCAGGGAAGCTTGCTCAAAGTCCCCTCCCAATGCAGTTGAGAGAGGATGATCTTTCAGTGGTCTGGTTTTTCATCCCAGGGCCCAGCGTTGAACCTGTCAGGGCAGTTGAAATACATTTAACCCCTTTCCTTTTTCCCTTTTGTGTATATATATTTTTATTGAAGTATAGTCAGTTTATAGTGTTGTGTCAATTTCTGGTGTAAAATACATAACTCTTCTTTGGTTTCCCGGACTCCACTGGGCCTTTCAGGATCCAATTCAGTTCTGACACTGACGACCTGGAGTGAGTGCAGACCCCCTGGGTTAAGGGCTCAGCCCCGCAAGTCTGCCCCCACTTCAGACACCAGCCACCAGTGGGGTGGCCAGGCCACTCACCCTTCTGCCCCGCCAACCACAGACTTGGGGGATCCCCCACGACCCTCTTCTCAGTTTTCATAATTCACGAGAATGACTCACAGAACTCAGGAAAACACTTTCCTTGCATCCGCTTCCAGGTGTGTTGTAAGAGGAATCGCCCAGTAGAAGTCATGCTTAGTGCAAAGTATGGCTGGGGGGTGGCACTTCCACACCCTGTCTCAGTGCACCGCCCTCCCGGCACCTCCGTGTCTGCAGAAGCTCCGAGAACCTTGTTTGCTAGGGGGCTTCATGGAGGCCCCATTACCTGGCACTGCTGATTAGAATCATTGGCCCTTGGTGAGTCTCTGGACCTGGAAGTTGGGGGCGGGATGAAGGTTCCAACCATTTAAACCGGCCTTGGTCTGGCTTGACTGGGGGCCCAGGGGAGTGACTTCCTTAGCATAAACTCAGGCGTGGCTGAAAGGGGCTTATTACCAATAAAAAAAAATAAAAGGCACTCTTATTGCTCAGGAAATTCCAAGGGTTTTAGGATCTCTGTGCTGGAAACCGGGGACAAAGGCCAAATACGTATATTTTTATTACACTGCAGCCTAAAGTCATCACGCGTTCATTGAGGGCCAGCGGTGGGGTATTCCTAGCAACACACATACATGGGCTGATTCAGATCAGCGACTGCACGAGGGGCGGGCCTGAGGTGGTCCAGCTGCTAAGCCGTGGAGTCAAAGATGAGGCCTCGGGGGCTGCCAGGGCAGGTCCTGGGCGCCGTGGGGTTCTGCGTCTTACATCAGGACAGCTGTGCGTCCGTGTGCCTGGCGTCCTGCTGCAGACCTCATGCACACACATGGGTTCTTCTTCCCTCAGACCTCTGCCCCCTTCTTAAGGAATTTCCCCACCCCTTCGGGTCAGCACGCCCTCCTGAAGCCACTCTCTTTGTTTGCTGCAGTTGCTGTATGTATATCTGTTACCCATGAGTGAGGTGCTGCCCTGGGCAGACTGGTCCCCAGAGCGGCTCACAGTCGGAGGCACCTGCTTGCGGCCCATCTTCACAGCCGACAAAGATGACATAAGAGGGTGGCCTTGAACGCGCTGCCCCTTTGTGTGGCTGCGGCAGTGAAAGGAGGAGGCTGCTGCCTTTCTCCCTGCTCCAGGCCGTCCTCCCGTTGCCAGGTGCCCTGTTCACAGAGCCGTGGCGTTTCCAGGTTTCCCGGTGCGTGTGGAGACAAAGTTCATGTGGCTGGCTTTGCCGGAGAGCAGTTGCAGTGAAAGCGAGGAAGAGCAGGGCACCACCGTCCGGCGCCCGCCTGTGCAGGAGTTCCCCTCGCGTGGCCCCCAGGCTCTGCACGGAGCTGGAGCATCCCTGCGTTCCCGCGCTGCCCTGTCTGTGCTAGACTTGTCGGGGAGAACTGGGCAAGCACCGCCTCTACCCTAGTTACTAACCCACGTTTCTTTGTGCAGGTGTGTGACTTGCAGGAATGAAACCTCCCCTGTCCTGTTTCTTAGGCAGACACGGTCAGGGGTTTGGGGTTGAGCGTGGTGTAACGGGCCAGGAAGGGGTCACCGGGCTCCCGGCTGGGGAGGCACCCCACATCCTGTACTTGGACTTGTCTTCCAAGTACGGGAAACAGTTGCAAAGAGGCTTGTGGAAATAGGACACGCTTTCTCTTTGACGCAGTGCAGGCGCCAGCACGTGGGGGCGGTGAGCCTCAAAGGTCAAGGGCGTTTCACGTGGTTGTTAAGTCCCCAGAGAGAGTCACGGTTGCCGTGGGGAATTTATTATGCTGTGGGTGTCCGCAGATGCATTCGGTGCAGCAGCAGTAACGGGAAAGCAGTAGAAAGCACGTAGCAAGAAAGGGGACGTTTCTGTTAAGAAATCACTTACCATTTTACTAGGAGAAGATGCCTCACAGAGCTGGCATTTAGTAAGTTTTCATTACTAAATGAAAAGCGTGTTCTTCTAAGTTAACTTATGTATCATTCTTTTTTTTTTTTTTAATGTATCATTCTTTTGTATTTAAAATACGCGGTCCTCATATGCCCTCTTCAGAAGTCCCCTTCACCCATCTTCATGCTCGCGAGCATCACTGAGTGCTTGCTGGGTGCCAAGGAGGCCTCGGCATGTGGGCGTCCCCCACTGACCCCAGGGGCCCCACGGGGCACAGGTTACCGTGGGCCAGGGGTTATCATCACCCCAGCCTTTACAGCACACAGGCGTCTGCAGGCTTCCAGACAGCCGGGGGACTCAGGGTCCTGGAGCAGGTGGAGGGACCAGGCCAGAGTCACCCCCAGCCCCCAGCCACGTGAGCTCTGCCACTCGAGTGCCTAGCCTGAAAAAGGCACATCTTTGTTGCAAGATAAAAATGATGGCATGTTCACACGTGATTTCCTGGGTTCTATTTAGTACATTACAAGTGAAACCTGAAATCCATCTTTTAAAACCGTAGCCATCGCGACTCTGTGTGTTTTCGTTCTCTTGCTAACGTTAAGGGCTGAGTTTCAGGGTCTTCTTTTGAATTACTTTTTCTGTTTTGTTTTTGTCTTGAAGCAACTTCCGCACATTAAGCTTTTATATACCTAGAGAGTGAAAAGAAAAAAAATGAGCAAGTGAGTTCTGTTGAACTGCACAATGACTTTGCCATAAAAGCGCATTTCTTCGCAAACAGAAGTAACCACCTGAGTTGACTTTTCGGTACCTGAAATGGCAGTCGACATGTTTTACATAATCTCTTGACAAGGAAACATGTTCATTGAAAAAGTCATTGTCTGTGCCTCTTTTCAGTGTGCCTTGTGTCTGTGCCCAAAGTCCGCAGACAGACGTAGGCTGTGGGCGTGTTCCTGACGTTTGTTACCCTCTGTGAAGCGCTTCTCCCCTCCCAGAATAGCAGGGGTCAAGTGTGCCCTTTGCTTCTGTCCAATTTAAAGTTAACACTAGGCGGCCTGGAGCGCTGTGCTGGGCCTCTGCCCTGTGGGGGGTTCAGTGTTCTGTAGTCAGTCCTTCTCTTCCCAGCACCCCAGTATTAATGGGTGTGCAGCCATGCTGGAGCTCTTCGCGGGGGAGACGAGAGCCACTGGGTCCTAGTGGGCCACCTCGCGGGGCCTCAGGGACCCTTCAGCCTTGGCCATCACTGCCCAGGCCTCATGACCGTCTTCTCCTGTCACTCAGAACCCCTGAGCAAAATACAAGGGCCTCTGGTCATTGCCTTTGGTATGTATCTCCTGTCTCTTATCACCTGGTGTACCAGGACCTCCCTTTTTCATTAGAAGAAGATCTCAACGATTACCTTCATAATTCCTCCCCTTACACATCTTTTCTTTCATCGAATCTGCCTTTGCTTGGTGTCCCCTCTGAGCTTCTGTGGACGAGATTGCTTGTGGAGGAGGAAGAGCATTTTCTGTCCTCTCTTAGGTTCGGTCCTTGGGGGCTGTAAATTAAACTGACAGCTGACGTTAGCCAGAGAAAATACACATTTCTGTTTCTATAAGAACGAGGCAGTTCACAGAACAATGTGATTCAAGGCGGCAGTTAGAACCTGGGGCTTATATACCATCTTAATAGGGGCTTGGGACAGAGAAAGGGGCACTTCTGGAAGCACAAGTGACTTTTAGGGGAAAACAAATGGGCTCTTAGGAGAACAGGTGGGAGATAAGATAGCTGTAGGACGGCGTCTGTTCAGGTGATTTCTTCTCCAGGCGCTGACCTCTGCTGACTTCTTTTCAGCCATAAAAAGCCAACCTTCCCCAGGTGTGAAACTCCTGGGGAGGGGACTTATGACAGGTGAATTCTTTAGGGAGGCTTTGCTTTCAGGAAGATAAGGAGAATTTAGAGAAAGCCTCTTCCTGCAGCTGCTGATTCTCAAGTGTCTCCAGCTCAGAGTAATCCTTGGGTCCCCGTGGCATGTTCCAGAGCCCCTTCACCACCGAACGGCCCTGTTCTTTTCTTACCCAAGACTCCTTGCCTTCTTTGCTTCCTCCTCTGAATGTTTGCCATCTGGCTGGCCGAAGGCAAGGCCTCTGCTTGCTGAGCTCCCCGGCCTCCGCGTTCCTGAATGACCTCAAGTCCTGACTTCACCACCCACGTGGCCTCAGTGAGTCCTGGTCTCCAGGACCCTGGTCTGGTTCCCACTTTAACCAGCTGGTCCCACGCCAGGCGCCGTGATCCCTGGGTCGGGAGACCTCTTCCCCCTTCTCGTGCTCAGCCCACCTGCGGTCTAACTCACGGACCCCTCTGATCTCGCCCCGGGAACCTGCAGCCTTCCTCCCAGCGCCTCCTCGTTCCTTCCCACCCGTGTGGCTCCAGTGCCTTGGTGTCCAGTCCAGCCCTCCTGCCCAGCGATGAGACCTGTTCCCTCTCACCTCCCCAGACCTTCATAGCGACTCCCCCTGCCGGCAGCACCGCTGAAATCCGGTCCGTAGCGCATGACCCTCTGATGACGGGTAAGTTATGCAGCCAGTCTGACATTTCCCAGTTGCCGTTAAGAAATGGGCTACCTGACATTCCATAGGTGGATACTGCGTAGCTGACAACTGCATTTGCAGTATCTAAAACCATAATTACCTGGAACTCACTGTGGCTGATGGAATGACGGGAGGGACCCACCCTCCCTGGACGGCAGATGCGATAAACCTCCCACACAGGCTTCTTCCCAGATCACCTGACCCGCATGCCTCTCCGTTTTAACATCAAATAGTCATTGCCTTTGACCTGTTCCCGGCCCCTTCACGTCCCCCCAGTGGAACAAGCAGAAACAGTGGCCGCAGCATGTCCCTGGGCTGTCACCAAGGCTTAACCCAACAAGAGGTCTCCCCTGGGCCTCTCTGTCATGTTTCTGTTAGGTTTTGTTCAGTGTGACTCCTGGTAAATAGATCGCTAAGCAGTTAATTTTTCCTCATTCCTTGTATTCATACACACAGACACATACATCAAACAAAATGTGAATGGCTGAAATGATACGCCAGAAGCGACTTTTCTGTTACGGGGATTGGTAGCACGACTCGAGGGGCTCCTTTATAATTTATTCAAATAATGCGGTGCTCCCAGTATGACGCCTAAGCATTTTCTCAGTTCGTCGTGTATTTGCACACGAGGGGGTAAAATCTCGTATCGCCGTTTCAAAGAATGACAGTTCTCATTAGGTCGTCATCGCAGTGTGTGCATATGACCTGTCTATTTTAAGCCACCAGCACAGAGTGAAAATGTGACAGGACTCCAGGTATGTGTAAGGGTGAGCTGTATCTCGGGATTTCTAAAAAATTAACTGAACAGTCATGCCCACGCATAATCTTGTTAGACACACTCAATTCTGCTGGAAGAGGGGAGCGATGACGTTGAACTGACAGTGCTGAGAATTTCTTCCTAATTCCATAGTTTTGCCTTTGGAATGTTTCTGAAACACTGGAATGATAGTGTTGTTATGGTCCGATTCCGCCTCAGTGTCCCCAGTTCCTCACAGCCCCCGTGACGTGTAAACCGCTTAGCCTGGCTGCTCCTTCCTATGCTGGTTACTCCAGGATTCCTCTTAGCTTTCTCGTCTGAGTTACTGGCGTACCATCGGCACCTGCTGGTGTGAAAAAATGTCTTTCTACAAAGGCTCCTTGGGGACTGACAGTGAATAAAATGCCCGAGACACACTGGACTGGTCACACGCTAGGTTAAAGAGATGCTCAGTTAACAGTCCCCAGTAATTTCTAAGGAAGGGTGGCCTTTAACAAACTCAAGGGTGATTTTCTCAAGGTTGTTAAAGACCATCCTCGGAAAGTGTGTCCAGAATGGATACGTCCCCATCATTTTGCCCGTTTAAACTAGGGTGACTAAGTCATCTCAATTAGCTGGACCTAATCCCGGGCCAGCGGGGACGGCTGGTCACCCACTGGCCGGACCTAATCCTGGGCCAGCGGGGACGGCTGGTCACCCACTGGCCGGACTTAATCCCGGGCCAGTGGGGACGGCTGGTCACCCAGTGGCCGGACCTAATCCCGGGCCAGTGGGGATGTCTGGTCACCCATTGGCCGGACCTAATCCCGGGCCAGTGGGGACAGCTGGTCACCCCCATTCAGTCCGGACTTGGCAATAGCTTGTCTGAACTGCTTCCAAGAGGGTCCAGTTCTCTTCAAGGGGTGCTGGGGCTCTTGGACCAGTTACTCTTTAGTGTCCTCCTGATGCTGAGAGTCTCGGTCATGAACCGGAGGAAGGCAGACCCCTCACTGTCTTCTAAAACGTGGCATCGCCGGCCCCTGGATGAACGCGCAAGTAACCAGGAAGTGAATTCTGCACAAGTGAAGTGGACTGGCCATTTGGTTGGGAGTTTCTTGCCAGGATCCTTTTTCTGGGCCGTCAGCAAGTTGGACCATGGTTTGTTTTGTTAGCTGAAGGCCTCTTAGCACAACCAGAAGGCACAGTGGTTGTACGTTGTTTTATTCTTTCCACCATCATCTGGGTGTACCTAGGAAGCTAGACTTTGACTTCTGACGCTTAACCTTAGACTAGTGACCCGTGTTCCTCTTCACTGCTGCCGTAACACGTAACACACAAGCATAGTGGCTTACCACAACGCAGACTTCTATCTCACAGTTCCGTAGGGCACACTCCCAGGCCTGGCATAGCAGGGCCTTCTGGTCCGAGTGTCACAAGCGTGGAACCAAGATGGTGGCTGGCTGGACTCCGCACAGGAGGTGCCAGGGGAGCACCCACTCTGTAGCTTATCCGGTGGAATCCAGCTCCCTGCAGGATGGGACTGAGGTCCCTGCTCCTGGCTGCATGTCACCGGGCTTCACCTGCAGCTCCTAGATGCCTCACTCTGGTCCTTGCCGTGGGCCCTGCGTCTCGGAGCCAGCAGTGGTGCATCAGACTCTTCCTACTCTTCTTGAAATCACTCCTTCTGCAGCATCTCCCCTACTCCAGCCATAAAAATTCTCTGTGTGGAGGGCACACCTGATTAGACGAGGCCCACCCATTTAGTCCAGGCGCCTCCCTGTCTCCAGGTCCACAACCTGAATCCCATCTGCAAGGTCCCTTTAACCGTCTAAGGGACCGTCACCCCCTGGCTGCCCCAATGCCCCTGGTCTCCAGGTCACAAGGGGGCCAATATCCACACTTGCAGGCCAGTCTGGGTCCAGCATAGAGGACCACACATCCCACAGGGGTGACGTATCGGTGAGGTGAGTCGGAGGTCCTTCCTGCCACTGTTCAATGAGATGGAGGAACTGAGTCAGCGGCTAAAATGATGTAAACCTATGAGCAGATAAAGCCATGAAAGGTTGAGGCATGTTCAGTCCACTCATTTGTCCTCAGCCAGGGTAGAGGAAGATTGCTGATGGAATGCAGTATTTATCAGTCCTTTCCTTTGACCTGCCCCCCAACCCCCAGACAGTATTATTGTTACTACGTTCCTTTTTTGAAGGTAAATATACTTCCGTTGTTCATTTTACCAGCAGCTACAAGTACCTGCGGCCTGTGATCAGTCAGGCATGTGTTGGGGGTACTGGGGGACCACTGGGAACCCCCAGTCCTGGGTAGCTCTGTGGCTGTCACTCCACCATGCTGAGCATCTGCTGGGTGGTCTCCAGGAAGCAGAAAACCCAGGGTGTGGCTCTGTGGTCGCACAGGGATCCCTGTGACACAAAGGGCTGGGTCAGCTGGGGCCCTTAGTTAACAGATATCCCCCCACACCGTTTGCAAACCCCAGGAACAGCCTCAGAAACTCAGGGCTTGCCCTTTATACTACTAGAGAATTTTTCTCGGCCCGCATGGACCCAGGATCCCTCCCCAGTGGCCCTACGCCTGCCTTCAGGGGTGTGATGCCCGCTCTGCAGCGTCCCCCGCCTCTGCCCAGCGATGCCCCACTTCCCACCCACCCCTTGCCCGGCTCCAGCACATCCTTACTATTCTCCAGACCGCTGGTCCCACTCTTGGGCTGAGGCTCTCTGTGAATCCCAGGTTACTGGAGGGGAAGGAGGGTGCCTCCTCCGTATCCGAAGACTGAGAAGATGTTACACTCCTCCCCACCAAGAGGACAGGGACAACGGACAGGACATGCTCCCTGTGACCTGCCACATGCCCCCTTGGACACCTTTTGTCCTCAGGAGGCTGCAGACGGAAGGCACCTCCCAGGTCTCCTTACGTTCCGTCCACTTCCCTTTCTAATGAAATAAAAGTGTGACCTACATGTTAGAGCCGGTGGACATTTGAACTGAAAATTTGCCTCATCTGATTTTACTTATCGTAAGCAGTGTACGTTAAAGTCATTCTGCACAGGTGAGGTTCAGAACACTCTGAGAAAACACAGACAGTGAATTTATTTGCATTCATGTGAATCATGCCACTGTCAGGCATTTTGTCTTCAAACTTTCCCCAGTATGGTCCTCAGAGCGCTGGTTTTGGGGACCTTCATTGGTTTTTTCTGAAAACAGACTTTCATGGTTGGGAAACTTCTCCATCAACGTTGAAACAACAGATTTATCCAGGGCGGTCCTTCTGGGAACTTGTTTGTGCTAATTGTACATCAGAACGTCCAGTCCCTCGGTGAATGTGATGAGGCTCGTTTTCACAAACAGTTTCTCTGGACTGCTGCATCAAAGAACATTCTGGAAACTTCGTACCTAATGACATCCTAGCAGACAGTTGAGAAATGAACTGAGAGATGCTTAGAAAGGTTGCAGGCCTCCCCTGGAATCCAGCACATCGTTGTTTCCACACATGCTGACTTGGCAACGGTTGTGTATAAAAACCGGCTTTCGTCTGGTCGGTGGGCACTCGGTGTGTGCGCAGGACGGAGAGCCCAGGCACCTTTGTGAACGTAAAGCAGATCCTGGAGGGCCTGCCTTCAAGGACCTGTCGTCATCAGTGGGCAGGTTGCTGGGCCATAAACAACAGGTGTTGGCATCCCGCGGACTGAAAGGAGGCCTCGGGCATTGGCGGCGGTGACACATCACCCCTGGAGCAGCAGCTCGGCCGTCCGCCCATTTGGCAACGATGGATTTGACCCCCTCCAGGTCCAGCAGTGACTGAGGCCTTCCCTGTGTGTGTGTGTCACTCCCCACGAGGGCTGGCGGCCCCTCCGGTACACGGCGTTGCCGGCAGTGAGGAAAATCACTTCCGCAGGTCGGCACAGGCACCCTCTGTCCCGTGATAATCCTGTTTGTTGCTTAAGCCTCTTTAGGAGCTACGCCCAAAGGCAGACAAACCGAGCCGTGCTGCTGCTGTTGGAGGCGTTCATGGAGTCAGGGCATCCTGGAAACGTTTGCTTCCTCTCCCCAGACCATGGGCAGTTTTGATCTAAGACGTGTACAGGCACTTCCTCTGAGGAAGTGCTGATTGGAAACTGCATACAACCGACTGTCCTGCATACAGCACGAGTGTGCGCTGGCTGCCGGCCCCAGCACCACACACCTGCAGCCTCAACAGCACACGCGTGTGTCCTCGCTGCTCCTGGCCCCGGCAGTCCAGTGTGAGGGCTGTGGCTGGTTCTCTTCTGGGGACGGCTCGCTGCTGGGCTCCTGTGCCCCCACGTGGCCTTTCCTCTGAGTGGGGGGCGGGAAGAGGGCAGAGACAGCAGCTTCCCTCTTTCTCTTCTTGGAAGGACACTACCCCCTAACTGGTTAGGGCCCCCCTTGGGACTCGTGTCACCTTAAAATCCTTCTGGGGACTCTATCTCCAAATAGATTGGGTGTTAAGGTAGAGCATTTGAGTTTGGGGAAACACAGTTCAGCCTATAGTATATATTTAGGAGTATTAGTCATGTCGGTGGATCATCTTCAAGGCTGTTGTCATAGTTGACTCTTAACATGCGAAACTAACAGGGGCCTTGGGGCCCACCTGTGTTTCACATGTGTCTTGGTAAAGGTCGAGGAAAGGGACGTGACTGCATATTTACTTGACTACATAGAGGAAGTAGGAAGAGGAAAAAGGATTCTGTTGACCATGCAGAACTCTCAACACTTGTTTTAAGACTCTTTAAAGTACTTGGCGCCTTTGCAAGCTTCTCTGGGCTTTCTAGTGGTTGCTGACAAATCGGTGGACACAATCTGTATTATTAAAAGGGAAAATAAGAGAAAGTTTTCTGAGCTATCTTAAAGTCCTTTGCTCAGCACTTAATTTACATGCATGCACTTTAAAACAGACACTGAGGGTGCCTCACAATGTAGTTTTCATGAATAAAGTGACAATGCCTTAGGAAGCCTGCCACCCATGCCCACAGAGTTGTTAAATCCTACATTTCTTCAAAAGCTTTTCTCAAAAGGAAGAGGCATCAATTTGGTGGTGTGATTCATTCATGTATGTAGCCTGCAGCTCTAGAGGATTTGGTTATAAATATGTTTATGTCAGTACTGGTTTTATTATTTTTATTTTCAGAGTCAAGTTAACTCAGTAAAACAATAGCATAGCACAGCCATAACAGACCATAGCACAGCTATAGATAGGTGGGTGGCTGGGTGGGTAAGTAGGTAGGTAGATAGATAGGGATGGGTACATGGGTGGATGGTTACTTTGATAGACACATGGGTGGATGGATGGATGCATGGATGGTGGATGCATGAATGGGTGGACGGATGGGTGGATGGATGGATGGATGGGTGGCTAGATGGATGAATAGATGGTAGAAGAGTGGATGGATGGATAGAGAGATGGTGGATGGATGGATGGGTGAATGGTTGTGTGGATGGATGGATGGTGGATGCCTGGAAAAATGGATGGATTGGTGGATGAGTGGATGGATAGATGGATCGTAGATAGATGGATGGATAAATGGATGAGTGGATGGATGGATAGGTGGATGGGTGCATGGATGGATGGATGAATGCATGGTGGATGAGTGGATAGATGGATTAAAAAGTGAAGAACATAAACAAAAGTACTAATTTACAACAAAATGCATGCAAAGCTCAGTCATTTTTACAACAGTACCTAAAGTTTACTAGTTAAGTGTATATATTGTGTCATAATATTGTGGTGCTTATTTATAGGTAGTTCACTGTCTGGCACAGAACATGAAGACAAATAAAACTTAAACCTTAGATATGAGTGCTCTTGACAAAAAATTGATCAAACGTAACATTTAAGACATCAAAGTTTTGATGTCTCACAGTGTGAAAATTGAATTTGATATTACAAAATTAATGTATGGAGTCCAATCTACTGCAAAAAGTGATACAATGAAAGTTTCAACTTAAAAGTAGTGGTTAAGTCGAAAATTGTCTTAGTGATTAGATTTGGATCATACCTGGCTTCACATATAATGAATAATCACGGGCGTTGCTTTCAGAGGTACTGAAATTTGCATACACACAATGCCAGGTCCTCTGAGACTCATGACAGTGAACCAGAGTGACCTCAGGTCAAATTTTGTGTTTTACCTGGCAAAAGGAAAAGCTTTGCTCCCTAGACAGGACATAGTCCCATGTAAAAAGTTCATGAGTTCCAGAAAAGTGTATGACTTAAAAATGGGACACGTGTAATTGTTTAAAACATAAAATTAATTACCAAGTGTCACCTCAGATCTGGACAGTGTTTGTCTTGGAGAACTGCAGGGAGCAGGGGAGCAGGACTGATGACTGAGTCCTTGTTGGCCTGGGCTGAGGAGGAGAAGCACGGTGGGGACGGTGACTCTGCACACAGGTGGGAGCCCCTGGAAGTAAGAGGGGAGGGGCCCCGGGCCATGTGATGACACACCTGATCCTATGAGGAACCTGGCATCGCCACGGGGCTGCCCCTCACCTGGCCCCTCCGCTGCCTCTCCTGGCTCCCCCTCAGACCCCGCTGTCCCTGGGGCTTCCTCCATCCTGGGTCCTCGCTCACTGTGGAAAACTGAGATTGCCCAGACCCTGTCTCCCTCTTTCCCTCCTCGTCTCCATCTTTCCCTCCTCCTCTTTACAGCTCCACACCCAGCCCACCTCCACTCACCCAGGACGTGGGGAGGCCCCTCATCTCTCTACCTGACCCTCCCACAGTGGCCTCAAACCCAGGGTGTGACAAAGCAGGCTCTCCTTCCCTGCACAGAATGATGGCCCCAGTGCCCTCCACATCAGAGAGCTGGGAATCTCCTTTGCCCCAGCATGCAGCATATCATCCATCAAACTCTGTTGCTTCCAGAGGATTTCCCTAATTCCATCGGCTTCTATCCGTTCTCTCCACCACTGTCAGACAAGAACTCTATTTTGTGCAACTTCTTAGTTATCAAGTGGGCCGTCTCACTCGTAGGATCCTCACCTTTAAAGGACCTTCTGCCTCCCTGGGTGGTTCAGACAAGCGCCTGGGTGAAGATCGTGGACACTGGCCATCTTCCAGGGCACTGCTGGACCCAGGCATCTTCAGAGAAGGTGGTGCAGTCCCTCCGGGAGCTGAGCCTACGAACCACTTCGCTTCACCTCCCCAGTAGTTGGAAATGTCATTCTTTCTAAATTAAACCCTTCAAGCTACAGTTTAATTAAGCTCATCTGCTCTCCTGGAGATGGAATTCAGATATATTTTAGCCTTCAGCTTGGTAAAGTGAAAAGAGCAGTAGATTCTGGAGAGCCGGGCGCTGTTCCTACATTCTGTCACCTGCGTGCTGCTGTGACCTTCAGCTCCCCTCTGAGCTCCCCTTGGCTCAGGCCCCTCACCCTTGACAGTGTTGCAGGAGAAGGGGAAACCAGAGGATGGGCATGACCCACGTCTTGGGTGAGCCCCTGGAATGTGCCCCACCAAGTGAGATCCTTGCCTTCGTGCAGGAAAGAATTCAAGAACGAGGCATAGTAGTGAAAGCTAGTTGATTTAGAGAGACGTACATTCCAGACACAGAATGCGGTTCATCTCAGAAGGGAGAGCCGCCCCGGGGTGCACGGTGGTTATTTTTTATGAGCTGGATAATTTCATAGGTAACAAATGGGAGGGTTATTCCAAATATTTTGGGGGAGTGGGTGGGAATTTCCAGGAATTGGGCCACTGCCCGCTTTTTGGCTTCCTAGGTCAGTCTGGGAACTCATGATGCCTGCAGGTGTGTCATTTAGCAGCTGATGTATCACAGTCAGCGTATAGTGAGGCTCAAGGTCTCCTGCAAGTCGGATCTTCCGCCATCTTGGGCCTGGTTGGTTCTAACCAGTTTATGTCGTAGCCTCAAGGGCTGTGTCATTCTTTTAAAGGTTGTCCCCTGCCACCTTGCCTAGTCTGTCAGCAGGAGAGGGCTGGGCTGGCTGCTGCCCTCCACTGGACACTCCTCGGCCCCCTTTGTTGCTTTGAGTCCTGTACAGGGAACTTGTGCCATTTCCTCGAATTTGGCAGCTGCTCCTCAGATGCCCGCTCTTTGCCTGGCACCTCAAGAAGGTGCGTTTAGTGCAGCCCCACCTCGTCGCAGCCCAGCAGAAGCTGTGAGAAGGACAGTTGTCACCAGCAACTTCTTTGAAGTCATGGCCGTGTGCCTTGGAGTGCCCGCTACGTGTGCTGTGCTGCAAAGGTCACTGCATTAGTCACATGGGCGTGGAACGTTCGTCCCCACCCGCGTCCACAGAATCTCCTGGAGGGAGGATGAAATGAGGGGTCCGGGAGGGAGAAAGGGTGTTCTGCTCCCGTGACCTCTCCACCTGCCTGCCGCCCCTGCAGACCCTTTGTCGAGAGGGAGGTCTCTTTCTGCAGAAACCAAAGTGCAAATTACCTTGTTCACATTTTACAAGGAGGTGGGAGTGAGTTGAAGGTCAAGTGTTGTCAGTCAGTGCAGGGTGGGAAGGGCTGGGCTGGTCACTAAGGGAGCAGTGAAATACTTAAAAAGAAGAGGACGGGCAAAGCGTGGCCTGCGTTGGCTGCGTGTGGCGATTAGAAACTGCCAGGAGATATCTTGGTGCTTGCAAGAGGAAAGTATTTCCTCCTTCTATTCGAGTATGATGTAAGCTGTATGGTTTAGCTTATGTCTTTGTATGGTTTTATGCCCCTCGAACCCCGTGATGAACGGGCCACATCTTCCTGGGTAACTTTCAAAGATGCACTCTTTCATTTTAATGCTTAGACAAGCCGAGCAGTCAATGGCCACACAGTGTTCAGGTTTCTAGACATGGGGTGCTTTTCCCCGAGTCATCCTTAGAAGCTTTGGACACATGGGTCAAGACACAGAGAGTGATGGCTGCACAGAAACCTTTCGAGGCGTTTTTACAGTGTGCTGCTTGGTAATCCTGCTGTTTCTAAGACGGAGGGGGATGCCCCACAGTTCCCAGGGCTGTCGCGTGACTGGGAATCAAGTCCCGTGCTGGGTGGGCCGCGTGGACCCGGCGCTGGTGCTGGTTCTTGGCCGGATTCGCGTCGTGTCTGTTTTCTGTCCTGCACTTAGCTGCTCTGCTCAATTTGTGTGAGAACAAGGCCTGGGCAGAGAGGCCCAGAGGTTCCCGTTCCCCGTCAACGGCACAGGCCCACCCAGCCCCGTTTGCAGCTAAGTCTTCCTGCCAGACTCTCGTCCTCCCCGCTCGCCTGGACTGGCCCATCCGCTTTTAAGACTTCAGATTCTCTTGCAGTGTCTCTGCCCTTCTGGAACTCTCGTCAGCAGGTGAACAGAGCTCCACTGCCGCCCTGGGAGGGCGTTTTTGACAACTGCTGAGCGGGGAGGGCGGGGGAAAGGAGAAAGGGGAAAGGGGGTAGGAGGGACGTTAGGTGCTCCCGACACATGTGCACACTCAGGGCCTCAGTTACTCCTCTGACCGTATTTACAATGGGCTGCCATCGCGCTCGGCCTTTCAGAGGAGTCAGCATCTCAAATGGCTCTGTCCAGACTCCCTGGTCCGCCTGCTGGCTTTTTCCCCCGAGTCACTTGCGGGGCCCAGCCTTTCTGGCTGACGGACACGGACACACTTCAGCGTGTCTTGCAGCCTCGCCCCCCACGCCCGTCCTCCCTGCTGTCCCTCAGGCTGGCCTCCGTGATGTTCGCCGTTCTTCACCGCTTGCGTCCTGAACGTTATGTTTCACACCTCAGAGCTATGAGGGGATGATTCATTCCAGAATTGGGTGGGGGCAAACGGTGAACTGAAAACAGAAACCAGTAAGCGGTGCACGCCTGGAGGGGCAGGGAGACTTTCAGAAGGAGGGTGTGTCAGTTACGCTCCCTGAATCGGGGCCATAAATACCCAGCAAGCCTGTCCTCACCACGCCCCCATTCCTCCTTTTATTTCCTGGACCTTCAGCGGCATGTGGACCGGGCCTCCGGGTGTGAATGCACTGCCCGCGGTTCTCGGATGAGGACAGAGGTTTTGGGCCCCTGTTTTGCTTAGTGCCACGGTTTCTGAGCCACCAGTTTCCCCTCGCAGCTGCCTGCGTCCTCCTGGGAAGGAGCCCGGCACAAACACAAAACAAAACCTGCCTTCAGGACTCCAGCTTAGCACCGTTACCCCAAGGGATCAACCAGATCTCCTCCTCGGCCCCAGCTGGAATTTCGTGGGTGCACTGCACAGGGCTTCCAGATCCTCAGGTCTTTCAAAACAGAATGTCAGTTGAAGTCAGTTGACATTTAAGTGCCTGTTTGTGGTCCCAGATCAAACAATAGGGACATTTAGAATACGGTCAGGTCATAACTGTAAAAAGGCAGGGACAGAAATGTCACCAACAGGAAGTGTCAGCATCAGATAACCAAGAAGCACACCTGGACCGTATAAGCAGCCATTTCCCCACCCTGACATGGAGACCATCATCTCACGGTAGAAGCAGAGAATCTGTTTAAAAGAAAAAAAAAAAAATTGCCAGAGGGCTTCAGAAGTCCTCCGAGGACGTCGGTGGGCCTAGCTGTCCTGTGTGCCCAGGGCTGTCCAGGTTTCGCTCCTTCTCCTGGGCCCCAGCCCACGCTGTGCAGGTCCCTGGTGCTGACCTACTGTCACGAGAAGTAGTAACTCACTTTGTCCTTGCCTTGGCCCTGGGGCAAGTCGGCTCATAAATAACTCAGCCCCAGAGGAAAGTAAAGGAGGGAAGGAAAGAAAAGAAGTCAGTGACCTGTTCCAGAGCAGACCAGCAGTAACAGTGTGACAGAGAGAGAGAGAGAGAGAGAGAGAGAGAGAGAGAGAGAGTGAGTGTGTGTGTGTGTGTGTGTGTGTGTGTGTGTGTGTGACGAGAGCAGCCCTCTTAGGTGTCTGGTTCCTGCGCTCTCACTGGAAGAGAATAAAGCTGATTTCATGCTCAGTGTGGAATTCCAGGAGCCAAGGACACTTTCCCAGTGCATGTTTTCCTGGGAGGGAAGGCAGTATATGGATAACACACCTATTCCTCCGTGGGGTAGACTTCTGTCTCTGGTTTGGGGCGAGTCCTGATGTGAAACTTGCAGTTGCATGGTCACAGGATGGCACTTTGAAGACCTTCCTGATGCACACAGGGCGCAGACACCCCCATGTGGATGTGGGCATCTGAATGAGCCAGAAGACATACCGCACCTGGTACTAAATCTCCGTGCTCAGGAAACGTCTGGTACACGACTGGCACACCCAGGGGCTGAGTCTGTCACTAAAACACCCTAACCATTTGATTTCCAAACTACAGTACTTGGAATGTTAGCAGCTCTGAAATTATATTACATCGAAAAAGCTCCCCACTACCCCCACAATTTCCTCTCGTGTTCTACATGGCCAGTTGTCAATTGAGCAGATTCTTACGATTTGAATAAAATAAAGTTTTAGAGCGAGAGTCCAGCTTCGCCACCCAGCTGTGCCACATTTCAGCAAGGCTTTGGGCCGGCGATGGAACCCTCTCCCCTGTGCGATGCCCATGGACCCTGTGAGGGACGGAGTCCTCTCCTCCCCGTGGTGCCTAAACGGGAAAGCCTACGTTTCCTTTCTGTCTGTCTGCATGCCGACATGGCTGCCGTGGTGAAGTACGTCCTGAAATGCTGACACTGGGTAGTGAAAACCCAGGCTCCATGAGTGCTTATGGAGAAGGCCATCTCAACCCTCTTTGTCTCCCTCACCCCACAGTGCCTGGTCTTTGAAGACGCTCCGAACGGGGTGGAGGCGGCCCTTGCAGCCGGGATGCAGGTGGTCATGGTTCCCGACAGAAACTTAAGCCGACACCTGACCACAAAGGCCACGCTCGTGCTGGGGTCCCTGCAGGACTTCCAGCCCGAGCTGTTTGGTTTGCCGCCCTACGAGTGAGGAGCTCCCTGCGCCCACGCCTGGGACCCCCCTGCCCCGCAGACGGGCAGAGGAAGCGCCAACTCCCAGATCTCCACAAGAACAGTCCTTCCAGCCGGGCAGCCGCCTTCTTACGCATGAGGGCCTGGACCACTCAGTCTGAAGCGGTGACGAACTCCAACTTGACAGGTGGAGAGAGAGCCAAGTGCAGACGCCCCGGAACGCAGCTCAGAAGTGTCACTTGAATAAGCATATATACTGTGTGAACAGTTTGGGTTCGTTTCTTTCTCTTCCTTGTTCTTCTCAACCCTGACTGGAAAATGTAAAATATGTACACATCTATGTATATGCTTTTATGTGTATATGTGTATGTGCATATGCATTATATTTAAATTCATTGTACGCTGTCTCCGTCTCCTCCGTGTTTCATCTTCACATGCAATGGCAACTGATGACAGTGAGGCGGTAATTCTGTTTGGTTTGTAATCCGAGTGGTAAAGCCATGTTATGGGTGAGCTTTTAATAAATCATTCTCCTTATCAGCAGGTGTTGACATTATTTATGGGCCCTTAAGAATCTCTGTGGGCCTCTGCTCCGAGACCCACTCTGAGCTGTGCGATCTGTAGTTTCCTTTTAGTGCGAACATATCTGTAGCCTACGTCTTATTTCAAGGTGCTTATCCACGTTTGAGAATGTTTTCTACCTCAGAGAGTTTAGGCCCCTCATTTGAGAACATTTATTTTTCTAATACATTCTTTGATGCAAATAGAATTGGACTTCAGAATGCATTCTTGGTACGACCAAGAGCCGTGGCCCCTTTTTGGAACACTTTATCGAATACTACCCTTTGGTGATTGACCCCTTCTAATACATTGACTCAGCCTTTTGTGATGGGAACATTGTCAGAGGCACTGAAAATGCTGCAAGTACCATCACAGGGTGTTCTCACTGGTGCAACGTCCCACGGGTTTCCTATTACGGATTGTTGTTGAGCTAATTCTTAACTCTGTAAGTTGTAGGAAGAAACGGTAGTAATGTCTCTGATCATCACGGGGAATGACTGATGGTCAGTGACTGCCTCTCACTCTTGGCCAGTTTTGCATCATTTCAGCAAATTCATGTCAACATTCTTGATTGCCTGAATCAATATGCGTCTGTTCTTTGAATTCTCCTTCGAGTCGGCTGTTACGTCTTACTGGTTCCCTCACCAGTTAATTGAACTGAATAAATGTTTTGAGACTTGTTCACGTTCTATTGGTTTGGGAGTACGATTTTTACCCTTAGAAAAGAACATTACCCTCTAACAAATGTAAAATACACCTGGGACTGATTGACCTTTGTTCTCCTGACTCAAACAACACTCACACTGTAAAATGACATTTACATACTCTAAGCGAAGCAGGCTGCCTTCACAGATAGCAAATAAAGGCTGTCATCGAGGCACTTACTTGGTTCGGGATGGTGTGCGTTCACAATATCTGTGTTGGTGTTTTCTTTCCCTTAGGCCACTTTGCATGCATAAGACAAACAGATTCAGTGCCGCTCTAAATGACGTGGGTCTGGATCAACGTCACTTTTCCTCTAGGCTGCATTTGGCTAGATGGTGTTGTCTGTATGGTTTTTAACCAAGTCTGCGGCCAAACAGTTTGTGCTTTTTTGTGCAAAGTTAAAATACAGATGTTTGGCCAAAGCACACATGTTCTTGCTTATTTTGCTACATGGGTCTGGTTGCTTTGCGACGTTTACCGCTGATGTTTTTCCAGTGAATTCAACCCCTCAGTATCACAGAGGTGTCATGATGAAAATTGAGACCAGAATGACTCGTGCCAAAAGTGTTTTTAAGAAGAGTTGTCCTAGTTTCTTAGCTCCTTTAAAGTGTGTTCCGTTAGGAAAACATGCAGGGATTCACACAGTTATGCTGTTTTGTGCCCTCAGTTGCCGCTGTTTGCTGATACTCTGTGTCCTTCAGAAGGGTTTTCAGTGCCCATGACAACCCCCAAGAGGTGATGTCATCCATCTCTTCTTCATTCCACTTAAATAAAACATATGGACACTTTCAGAACATGCTAATCACTATTTATTAGAGTTTTTCCACCTCTAGTAAGTCCTTAGCTAGAGTCCAGTGACTTACAGAGAAAAGGTCTGGAAGACGCCTGTTTCACACTTGAGGGAACTGACTTTTTAAGGGAAAGGAATCACTTCTGCTCTGCAGCAGTGCTCAGTGCTTAGCTACCTCAGTTCACGTCCCTTTGAGTATAATGGATGGTTTGATGCTACATTTGGCATGCTTTGAATGGTGTTTCCAAATTTTAAAAACAAATTTGCACACAATAACAACGTTTATAACAAAAAAAATGAGTTTTAGGCTATTGGTACTAACTCTGTTCACCACGGTCTGCATGCTACTATTCAGAGCATAAAGCCCAGGTCTACTTCACCTTATATGAAAGTTTTCTGACCTGAGTCTGGAATGATTACTGTTACTATTATTATCATCACCACCATCATCATCTTCTGTAAAGGGAAAATGAGAACTAGAGAGCAAGGGATTTCAAATTAGACCGACTTCAGTTCCCATCCCAGCTCCGCTACTGAACGGTGGTGTCGCTTTGCTTCGCCCCTTTCCACCTCAGATGCCTGACCTGTGAATTGGGGGCAATAAATACTTGGTAGTGCTGGTGTAAACAGTTGCTGGGGCCACGCTGGGGTGAGGACACTGAGCTCATACTGAAAGATTTATAAAATGGCAACTTCGGTTCTTACGATTTCAGAGTCCGGGTACCGTTGTCCACTGGCTTCTGTTGGTTGAAGATAATCTGGTTGACAGAGGGGTTGGTTGTCTGAATAGCTCACACTCTCTCTGAAGGCAGATCTTCACGGTGCCTCAGAGCGTCCTGGTTTCTCGCTGAGTCTCTTTAATAGATCGTGTCTTGTACATGGGAGCACCTTGTTTTCACCTCCTTTGTTAATCGCTGGGTGTTTCCATTCCTTGTAAGTCTTTTCGTCAGAAAAACTCATCCAGGTGGAGGTAATTCAAGACTGTTATTTGCCTACCGTAGGCTCATTCTCCGTAGACCCTCAAAACCGAGTAAGAAGACATCGTAGGCTATTTATCTTGTTGCACTTGAGTTGTAAAGTATTTGAGTTGCTTCCATATCTTTTTTTTTTTTTTTTCTTTTTTCAGTACGAGGGTTAGCATCCAGTGTGTGTGACAAGGGGCAGGACACACACCCCCCCACACACACACACACAATGGTGAGTGCCTGTCACACATTCATTTAGAGACCGTGAGACCGTCCCCTTGGTGTTAAAGTGCTGTCTTAAACGGTTGCTTTTGCTGACCGCAAATGCCTGTGCTTCCCAAGTTCTGCACGGATTTCTACCACATTGTAACTAACAGTGAGTATTTTTTACATCAAAATGTTTCCAAGTATTTGCCAAGATGCCAATAATCTATTTCCCTTTGGGATGAAAACGATCAAGTATTTAAGAATCCTAATAGTCTCTCATCTTTTTTAATAAATGTGAAATCTTGGGAAACGTGCCGCCATATACATTTACTTATTGAAAACCTTGTCAGACGGATGGTGAATTCATACATTGTGCAAAGTCACTTAACACGCTGTGTTCTCAAAGTCCTCTTTTGAAAGCAGTTGACATGCATTCCGTATTCAAAGTCTTAATCAAGTATGGATAGATATTTAACTAATAGAATACCTTCTTCTCTGTAAGCTGAGTTAATACTCTGCTTGGTGGCAAAACAGCATTCTTTAAATGTCAGAAACAAAACAGGAAGGGTTTCCCATCTCAGTAAGCGCCCATCGTCATTCTAGAAATTCTAGTCAATGAGTAATGCCCTTTATGTTTACATACGTGAGTCTCCTGATGTCAGAATCGCTCAGGTGTTTGTCTGAACATGTCTGTGTCACCATGGTTTTCAGTGGATACTGGATTCTGCTTTGAGATTAATTTTTCTCTCACCCTCTAAAGGTACTGTTTTCCTCGTTCCCTGAGTGTCATAGCTTTGATTAAGCACCAGCTCGTGTTCCTACGTCTGAAGTCTGTCTCTTTTCTCCAGCTGACGTTAAGATTTCATTCTTGGTCTTTGGTCTTCCGAGGAATGGCCCGTTTTGTTTCGGTCTTGTTTGGACTTTGTGGCGCTCCCCGAGTCTGTGGTCTGCTTTCTGTACCCCTGAACTCCTTGGCCATGAGCTCTTCTAGTATTCCCGGGCTCATCTCTTGGCGGCCCTTCCGTATGGACTCAGCTGTCCGTGCGGTCAGTGAGTCATGCTCAGGCGGGACTTGCAGTGGCAGAGGATAGGGCTCAGGATCTGGGAAGCTGGCGTGGGCTGTCAGGACAGACAAGATGCCAGTGCCAGCTGGGCCGCAGGAACAACATGCAGTCAGGGCACGCACCTAAAGAGGATTAGCTATCTCAGTGCTACTGGGAGCGAGGCACAGTGGTGTTAACCAGGAGGAGGCCGACGCCCTGGAATCAGGTACACCAGGAGGTCACAGATCCACCAACCCTGGGAGCCTGCAGGGCCAGGAGACTGCAGAGGGCCCGGATGGAACACCAGCAGGACCCACGTCCCCGCAGCGAACCTTCCTCTCGCCTCTGCTCAGCGGGGACGTTCTGTGTCTTCCGGGAGTACAAAACCAAACCCTGGCTGTGCAAACGTGCTTACCTAGAGAAGAGAGGCAAAGAGCCAGACAGTTGTCGGAATAAGGAAAACCCATGGAAAACAGTTTTAATTAGTACCGAGTATTCACATAGGCTGATCAGTTGAAAATTGCAAAATGCCCTCAAGTGTCTGCATAAGCAGGTCATCTCACAGTCTCCTAGTGCTGATCATGAGCTCAGTGCTTTGTATCTATGAACGCACGACCCTGGGCCTTTGCTTGGCTCTCTCGTGTCCAAATCCACCGTGTGTGGTGGCGGAGAGCACTATCCCCTGTGAGGAAACTGGGGCACAGTTCGGGGACGTGATTGTAAGACCGGAGGGGAGGGCAGCTGCGGAGTGGACATGAGATGTCCTCACTTCTCAGCCCAGAAGCCCTAACCATGCCCAGGACTGGGACCTTTAACCACAGGGAAATAGGTAAAACTGCTGGTAATTAACGTAGAAGGCGTCCCTGCTGTAGCTGCACTGTGCGTTTTTGTCAAGGAGGCTGTCTTCCCGGGATAAGGTACAGGTGTCCACGCGCTGGGCGGATGTCAGCTTGCGGAGTGCTCATGCTTTCTCTCTGCCCGAGACGGCTCCCCCGTGGCTGTGGTCGTCAGTGTTCGCCACCTGCCTCCGGAAAACACCGCCAAGTGTCATTCTCGAGGGCTCTCTCTTTGCAAACACTTATGGGGCCTGCGCGGTGAGCTGTCTACTCTCTGCTGAGTTCCTCACGAACGCCCAGTCACGCTGGAGGAGCAAGTCCTCAGCCCGTTCCCGAGCGGATCCGAGGTGGCAGTGAGCTGCGTGTCTTCAGCTCTCTGGCAGGTTCCCAAAAGTACTCCCGTCCCCGGGCTCCGGTCCCTGGGGAAGAGCACCGGTAATTATTAGGGACGGTCTGTAAATGCCATTCAGCGACAGAGCTCTGACGTTTTCCGTCCAGCCCTCCCTTCCCTGAGACGATTTCTTTTGTTTCCGTACCTTGATTTCTCCTCTCCAAATTCTGGTTGTCCGTACTCCCCAGCCCCACGGCCGCCAGCCTCACAGCATCCACTGAGAGCTCGCCACCTGAACTCTAGGAGAGGGGAGTCAGCCTCCAGCCCACTGCCCCCGGCATCCTGGTGGAGGTCCCAGGGACAGCAGCTCCAGCCTCATACTCCTGCGGTCAGCTTGCTGTCCACCACCCCACGTCCGCTGGGGACAGCCGCCCGCCTGTCTCTGGCCAGCGCTTTTTGGAAGTAGTGGCTCAAAACATACCCCGGGACTTTTCAAGGGGAGATTAACCTTGCCACCCTTCCCTTTGGTTTGGTTTTGTCTCCCGGATGTGGTCTGACCCCTGCGCAGTGTGTAATTTAGGACTCACCCACAGGGAGGTACACAACGGCCTGTTGTTACCAACACTGCCAGGTGGAAGGAAGCACAGTGTTTAAGAGAGACGGCAGTGAGCACCTCATTTAATTTGGGGCTCGTAGGGCCAAGGGAGGGGGCCTCGCTATGGAAGTGGCATTCAAGCTCAAGTCAGAAGGCAGTACAAGGCTAGCCTGGCCGGTTTCTGGAAAAGCAAAACCCAGAGGGACCGGACACTACCCAGCATTTCCACTCGTAGGTGAGCACCCAAGAGAAATGAAAATGCACGTCCACACGGAAACTTGTTCCCAGAAGTTCAGCCCTGTTCGTGATCGTCAAAAGGAGGAGGCTACAGAATCCATCAGAAGCGACGGGCTTGCTGGAAGTTGGCTCTGCGACAAAACCCCAGGTTCCAATGTGATTTGTACCTTTTGGCAACACCCAGATGCGTTCGTCTGATTAGCTCACACAGAAGGGTCTTCCAGTGTCTGTAGCGGTTACGTCATTTGGGCGAGAGGTGGCTAAGGCTCTCGGCGGGGGGATTCAGAGTTCGAGACATGAATCGGAGGACCCAGTCTGTGTTCTAATGTGAAATGTGCATTTAAAAAAAATCATTAGCCGACGTAGCAGTAAATGATGTTGGTGAGAAGAACGAACGGAGGGGACAAGGTGGAAGGGGAGACGTTCAGGTCACGTCATGGCGTACATCCCACTCCCGTTGACCCAGTGCTCTTGTGATTGTCTGTCAAGATACACCCATGCCCGGCTTCGAGGACAGCACAGAGCTTTAGAAGAATCCAGGTTTCAACAGGTGAAAGGTGCTCGATGGAAACAGGTCAGAGGGCACTGATGGTGGCCCCGGGAAGCAAAGGGGAGATCTCATCACAGTGGCAGTCTGCCTTCAGATGCTACCGAGAGTCCAAGAAAGACCAGCTCAGGGAAGTGGACATAAGGCTGGGTGACCTGCGGTTGGCCGGGGTCAGTTCAGGGGACCAGGACAGGCTGGGGAAGATAAATGTGCAGAACCGGGCACCGTCAGTGGAGGAGGCTCTGGAGAAGGTTTACGGAGCAGGGGAGCAGAGATAGGGGCTGTCCCTCCAGGGCAGAGAGGAGCCAGGAGAGAGTCTTTTGTCTTTGTTGGAATCTGCTGTGGACGGAATGATTCAAGGCAGGTAGAAGAGGAGATGCTTCAAAAGTCCAGATGGTGAAGAGTTCTGTAGAGTAACCTTATCTTGATCCTAAAGGTGACAAGGACCCGTGGTAGGTGGACAGGGCTGAAACCCATCTTCCAAGAAATGAGGCCCCAGAGAGAAAGGGAAGGATGGAAGAGGGTGAGCATATGGCCAGGTGGAGGGGAAGGAACTCGTGGAGTGTGTTGGCATTTCCCCTCCTAAAGAGTGTTTAATCCCGCAAATCCCACACAGCCCACTATCTAAAGGTCTCCCGGCCGCCGGACGCCCGAGCTCTTTAGATCCCGCTCCTCAGAACACACGTTTGTTTACAGCTCTGCCAAGGAAGCATCTGGCTGCTTGTATGATTCAAACCCTCGAGAAAGACTTCTGAGCCCAAATCTCACTTTCTGCCCTGACCCAGGCTCGTCCCTGCTCGCCGCCTCTCTGTGCAAAACCCCGTGGTCATTTTGTCAGCTACGTCCGGGAATCCGCCTTGTGAAAATGCAACTGCCCCAAAGGACGCAGCTCAGCTTCCCGTCTTAACCTCTTTAATCAGAGCCCTTCCTCCTTTCCCACCAAGACCTGCTTGTGAGACGGAATCACATTTTGATGCAGGGAAGGAAGAGGAGGCTTAATAGCAGTGAAGGGCTTTGGAATAGGAAGCCCACAGTAGAGGAATCATGTCCGAGCAGGTCCTTCTCGGGACCTGCGGGAGGTTGGTGGTTGCCCAAGGACACCCAGGACCTCCCCTCGTGCTGGCTCCTGTGACTGAATGCCTGAGCGGGAGGCAAGCGTGCCTCCACCATGGGCAGCACGAAGGCAGCGAGACCCAGTGTACCCTGGGCCCTCTGGGAGAGAGTGCGGGCAAGCAGAATGCCCTCAGCTTTGGTTTCTGGCAACCCTTTTGTGGGGGTCCTACCCCAGGGCGGTGTGTCCATTTGCGCCCACCCCTGCCACTGCAGCATTCCCCTGGCTCTTCTCAATGCTGGGCCAACATTGCACTGGGGTGTCTTGGGCTAAGCGAACTCCTGGGGCACGCTCCATGCTCTGGGGTGGCACAAATGCCCGCGTCTGGGTTCTGGAGATGGAAGTGATGCTGTGCTGGACCAGTATTCCCGGGGAGGTAGGGATGGGCTGGTCCTGCAGCCATGCTTCATAAAGAACCCTGTCTGCAGACGATGTCCATGGTGGGGATGCAATACAGTCGGTGGAGAGTCAGTGCCCTGAATTCCCTCCGTGCTGGGTGCTCAGCCTCTTTTGGGTGAGCCATTAAAAGGACAGGTGTGTGTGCGATGTCCTTTGCTGTGCCTTGCCCCCATCCTTGCCTGTGAGGTTCAGAGGGGGTGAGCTCACAGAAAGAAACTGACACACACCTTCTAGCATTGGAATGATGCGTCTTCCGAATCATAACCCACATTGGATGGTGGCTTGGAGAAAATTTAGAAAGGAAACATCATTCTGTGCCATTTTCTCCACTTACCAGACTCAGAATGTTTCCAGCAGAATGCCAGTAATAGACCCTCAAAGTAGACACTTACCCACAACAGCACTTGTAAAGTGTTTGAGCTCATCCCTGGGTAGTCATTTCCAAAACAGCATTGTTATGCACTATATTAAGAGGGTTCCAAAATAAGATTATACATACCAGATTAATTCTCAAATAAGCCATGGTGATGGCTGACTCAAATCTGACGTCCTAAAAAAAAAAATCTATTATGAAATACTCCAAAGAAATCTTTCTGCATTAACAAGTAAAGGGCACTGAGGGAAACACGTCCATGCCAATGGGATATGGAGCCCTGAGTTAAATATAGGATTTATATTATAAATAAAGGCTGATATTTCTTTTAGGTGTATGATTTCTCCCCTAAAGTTGCCCTATTTTTTAGTCCACTGTAAATCCATTGCAATGGGACGTGACTAACTAGCATAGATAAATTTCCACCCCACCATACTGGTATGAATTCTGAGAATTATATTGGTGTCTTTCTCAGTGTGGAATGTTTTCCCTACCCATTGAGCGGGAGGCATGGTAAGAACCCTCTGAACCTTTCTCTAAACCTTTTATTTTGTTGAAATAAATCAGCTGCTACAAGCAAGAGGTATCAAAACCAACATCTTTCTTTCATCTCTTTTCAAAAATCCACACACTTCACCTCGTTTTAAGTGTGTCCAGAAGGTGATCAGGAATGCTGCGAAAATAAAAAGAAGTCCCTGCGTGCGGCACACTTGGGGGCTCCGGGGACGGTTTAGACGGTGAATCCGAATCCCTCTCTTGCCGCCAGCCTGAGTCCCGCGCCCGCAATGCTGCTCCCCTGCTGTTCTGTGTAAATATCTGCTGTGTTCATCTGGGGCTGCAGACTTTCTACACGAAAGCATGTTGAACTCAAAACAGGGAAAACGCCTTCCAACGCAAAAACTGGAAGGAAAAGGCAAAAATAGAAATTACGGTAGGAAGAGGAATATATATTATATATACATCTACATATCTATATAGATAATCTATAGTCCATACCTGTCTGCCTGTCTGTCTGTCTATTTGTCTATCAATCCATCCGTCTTATCTGTCTGTCTGCCTGTATCTGTCCATCTACATATCTATATAGGTAGATATCTGTAATTTGTCTGTCTGTCTGTCTATCTATCTTTCCATCCATCCATCCATCCATCCATCCTATCTATCTACCTACCTATCTATCTATCTATCTATCTATCTATCTATCTATCTATCTATCTATCTATCTTTCCTTTGGTACACTTCAATCAAAATAGCTTAGGGAAAATTGATTGTATCTATATGTGAAATTGAATCGTTTTAAATTAAAGAAAGAAATCACTATGGCTACATACCATTCCTTTGACAGAATTAAAATTCTCCATCACAAGTTAAATTCTCCAGTCTCCCTCATTAATAGTATCTTTGCACACTGCTCACACGTAGCATTTAATAGTATTTTTGCACACTGCTCACAGGTAGCATTAAAAAGTGTCATTGTATGCTTGCAGAATGTTCTGTGCGTATGAGAGAGAGAGAAAGGACAGAGAGGAGCCCTGCAGAGGAGAAATGGAACATCTATCTGTACCTGTGGCTTTCTGAATATAAGTATGTTAGACATTCTCTTCAAGTTCCCCCATCCCCTGCCTTCCGGCATCAGATTAACTGGGGAGAAACACAAGAGGTGGATTCAAAGGAAGGAATTGTTCTTTCAATTTCAAATGGTTGTGTAAACATAGCTCCCTCTCATTCCTTGTGCGAAACCAACCAAAAACACCCAAGAGAGTGAGAAACAGAGCAACGTTATCTTTCACGAGTCTGCGCATCTCCTGGGTCACAGCCCAAGCCGGAAGAGGGCCACGGCCACGTGCCTGAGGAATCGGATGAAGGTGGCGGGGACACCAAGGGAAGGCGGCTTGTTCTGTGTGACCTGGGCAGAGCTCAGAGCTAACTAAAGTGGGTGACACACATTGAAAGGAAAGGCAGTGATCCCTTGCTTAGAAGAGGAAGGTCGAGGTGTGCAGACTGGCTTGGAAGCCCCCCTGCGTCACACTTCAATCATGGTATAGGATGGAGGTGGGGGAAGCGTTCATAAGAAAAAGCCACCAGGCCAGCTTTGCTCCAAGCAGAATGTGGGTTTGGAGATGTCTAGAGGTGTCACCTAGCCACGCAGCTACTCATCTGTCCCTGGTGAAGGTGACAGCAGCAGTCTGAAACACGCTGCGACATGCACCGCCTCGGTGTGAGCCCGGACCACTTGCTGTCAGCCTGGGGGAGGCTCACCCACAGCCCGGTGCGGTTCCACAACCCCGGGGACTCCGCCAGGAACTCAAGCCTTCCAGCACTCCCGCTCCTCCTCCGCCCCGCTCCTCTGGGCTCTGCTCACTCAAGCTCCTGGTCCGCGTAGACGTCTCCTCCTTCAGACATGAGAAATGATATGCCTTTAAAAGGGCAGCCAGCCAGCGGCCTTTGAAGAGCTGCAGCGAGGGAAGAAAGAAAGACCCTGATATGATGGATGAAAGCATCCCCAAAGCACGAACAAAGAGATGCCCGAGAAATCAGAGCCACCACGGAGAGCAGTGCTGCTCTGAAGTGAGATTTTAAGGAAGAAACTTAAAGCTTAGAGGAGGAGCTGGTAATACGTGAGATGGGAATTGAAAAGTAGGTCGGTGGCCCCAGAAGTAAATGAGAATTATAACTGAGTAGGAGAGGCAGAGAGGGACAGGGAGATAGAAGAGACGGGCCGTGCTGCCCTGCCGAAGTTAAAAACGAGTGCACAGGTGGTGCAGCCCCTGTGGAAAACAATATGGACATTCCTCAAAAGACTAGGAATAGACTTACCATATGACCCAGGGATCCCACTCCTGGGCATATATCCAGAAGGAACCCTACTGCAAAAAGACACCTGCACCCCAATGTTCATAGCAGCACTATTTACAATAGCCAAGACATGGAAACAGCCTCAATGTCCATCGACAGATGACTGGATAAAGAAGGGGTGGTATATTTATACAATGGAATACTACTCAGCCACAAAAACCGACAACATAATGCCATTTGCAGCAACATGGCTGTTACTGGAGAATGTCATTCTAAGTGAAGTAAGCCAAAAAGAGAAAGAAAAGTACCATATGAGATCGCTCATATGTGGAATCTAAACAAACAAACAAACAAGGCATAAATACAGAACAGAAATAAACTCAGACATAGAATATAGACTTGTGGTTGCCAAGGGGGTGGGGGGGTGGGAAGAGATAGACTGGGATTTCAAAATTGTAGAAGAGATAAACAAGATTATACTGTATAGCACAGGGAAGTATATACAAGATCTTACTGTAGCTCACAGAGAAATAATGTGACAATGAATACATGTATGTTCATGTATAACTGAAAAATTGTGCTCTACACTGGAATTTGGCACAACATTGTAAAATGACTATAAATCAATAAAAAACTTAAAAAAAAAAGAAGTTTGTAAGGGAAACGCACTGATTCAATCTGATACACACCAAGCTTACTCATCTCATAAAGATAATTGCTTGAATGACGCCGGTAAATCTAATTTTTGCAGTCTGTATATGTGTATTACCTCAAGATAAGAGTCGTTTTTATCAATATGGAGCAAAAATATACGCTGTAGAAGGTTTCAGTACCTTGTATTTTGGACACGAAAAATCACGCATGTTACTAAGGCAGTTCCCGTGAGAAGGGTGGACGTCCAGGAATTGTCAGTAACAGCCTCAGAAGAGGTCCCTGACTCGGGGACTTCTCGTGGCCCACGACGTGAACAGGGGATGCTAAGTGGTTCTGCAGGATGTAAGCCGGAGTCCAGTAACACAGAGGCAGTTTGTGATGAGGATGTATGTTCGGGCACTGTGTGAGGTGCAGAGTCAGAGAGATGCCCCTGGGGGACACGGAAGTCTCCGTGAAGAAGCTGGATCTGAGCAGGGGCTCGTGAGATGTGAGGACTGGCAGGGCGGCGGGGGCAGATGACGTGCTCCAGGGGCCGGGGCAATGACATCTCGGACGCGGGCTGGGACAGGAACGGGTCAGACCCCAAGATGGAGGTGGCCTGTGAGGACAGGGCACTGAGTAAGGGAGAGCACAGACGGGGTGGCTGCAGCCAGCTGTCACGGTCCAGAGAGTCCGGATCTTCCGTGTTAGGTGGGGGAGAAGCTGGGAGGGCTTTCCAGCGGCTGATGGATACGGTCCAGTTGTTTGGAAGAGGCACCTCCTTAGAGAATTCTGGTCACCCAGTAATTTTGACTCAACTCTTCATCTTACCGCTTGAAGCTCACTTGGAAGTTCTGGTCAAGTGTCACAATTGCTCTTGGAAGAGCCCAGGGGATTGTGTGGCAGGGTGACCGGTGTCATCTCCGAGGGTGAGAATAAAGCTCTTCCCAATGTGAGTTCTGTCAAGACCCCTGAGGACTCGGGAAAGCCCTAAAGGGAAGAAGGATTTTAAAAAATTAACGGGCTTCAAAAAAAGATCAACAGACATTCTTCGGGGCAGGAGAACTTTTAGGTGTATAGAAACCTTGAGAGAAAGTCCAGCAAGTTCCCATGTACGTACCCCTCCCGAGCGTCCCCTCCGGTGAACATCTGGATCTGGCTTTGCTGCAGTGCCTTTGTTACCGTTCATGCACCATGTGTTACAGCTGATACACCAGTATTGTTGTGTTGTTACTCACTGGATCCCTCGGTTTACATGGCGGCTCGCTCTTGGCGTTGTGCATCCTGCGGGTTTTGACAAATGTATATAATGACACGTATCTACCATGACACCCTCAATAGAATAGTGTCACTGCCCTAAAAACCCTCTGTACCCTTAATCCCTGGCAGCCTCGGATTTTTTTTTTTTCACTGCCTCCATAATTTTGCCTTTTCTAGAATGCCGTCTACTTGAATCATATAGTGTGTTGCCTTTGCACATTGGCTTCTTGCACTTACTCCAATGCATTTTAATCTTCTAAGGATTTTTTTAAAACAAAATAAATATTAGGTTTAAACCAAGAATAAATCAGGAATCATATATATTCTCCCTCAGCTTTTTTTTTTTTTTTTTTAAATTGTAGTACAGTCAATTACAATGTGCTATTCTCTGGTGCACAGCACAATGTCCCAGTCATGCATACACATACATATATTTGTTTTCATATTTTTTCCATTAAAGGTTATTATAAGATATTGAATATACTTCCCTGTGCTCTACAAAAGAAACCTTTTTAAATATCTTTTTTTATATAGTGGCTAACATTTGTAAATATCAAACTCCCAAATTTATCCCCTCCCACCCCCTTTCCCCAGTAACCATAGATTGTTCACTATGTCTGTGAGTCTGTTTCTGTTTTGTAGATGAGTTCATAGTATCCTTTTTTTCTTTTTCTTTTTCTTTTTTAAGATTCCACGTATGAGTGATATCATATGGTATTTTTCTTTCTCCTTCTGGCTTACTTCACTTAGAATGATTTTGATCTCTCAGTCCATCCATGTTGCTGCAAATGGCATTATTTCATTCTTCTTTATGGCTGAGTAGTATTCCATTCTATAAATATACCACAACTTCTTTATCGAGTCATCTGTTGATGGACATTTAGGTTGTTTCCATGTCTTGGCTATTGTAAATAGTGCTGCTGTGAACATTGGGGTGCAGGTATCTTTTTGCATTAAAGTTCCCTCCAGATTTATATCCAGAAGTTATTTTCCCTTAACTTTAAAATGGAGGCCCTTGAGTTTTCTAACACTTTAACATTAAAACACTAATTCTTTAACCAAGGTGTGTGGATGTGGATATATTTGATACTTAATGCCAGCCTCATTTCACACATGCACCATGTACATTTTCAAACACATATTTTTTCATGCATTCATTGAACACGGACCTGTTCATAAACCCTTGGCTTGAAAGGAGCTTATAGTTATTTTTATTACAAATCTCATTACAAACAGTAGCTCATAAAGAATACACTTGTATCTAAAGAAGTGAAAAAATTATACATTCCAGTAAACTGATCAGAATCAAAAAATGATGGTATCTTGGAAGGCTTTGTGCACCATATTTTATGTGCATTCATGTTTAAAGAGTTTTTTATTCTCCACATATTTAATCACAGCATTTATCAGACTGGTTTTCAGCTGTGAGTTTACCTGGTCCTAAGGAAATTCTCGTCCCTTGTTTGAGACCTTCAAAATAATGTGCTGAGAAGAACGTGTTACTGTCCTTAAATTGAAAATAACCTGTGCCCACAAACATAACCTACTCGCATCCATCAAGAGAACATCCTATTTTGATGTCCAGTAACTTCCTAACCAGGAAAAGGATTTAGTCCCTAACAAAATTAAAACAAACACCCCTCTGATAACAGAGAATTAGCCCTGCTGGTGTAAGAAATGAAAATCTCAGTTGGATGTTGCAAGTTTTTGTGAGCAGCAGAGTTTCCACCCATCGGACAAGAGCTGTTTCATTTTGCGTTTCACTGCCCTGGGTCCAGAAATGTGATTTGGGAGATTTAAAACAGGGAGTGGGAACATAGCCAGTGCTGTAATTTTTTACAGTTCCCCACGTGTGTGCGTGCGTGTGTGTGTGTGTGTGTGTGTGTGTGTGTATACTTGCTTAAATTGAAACCATCTATAAAAAATACCTCTGTGACCCTCCGACAATAGTTAGACCCAAATCTCTAAGAGACGTGTGTGTTCACATTATGGGGTAGAAATGACACTGTCTCTTTTTTTGTTTTTGTTTTTTTTTTCTGTACATTACATCCCCATGACTCATTTATTTTATAGCTAAGAGTTTGTACAAAAGGTACTAAAGGTAGAAATGACATTCTCTTTTCTTTCAGACACCCTTACTATAAACAGTTTCAGGACTCTGACCTCTTTGGGTTACCATGGAAAAAAATCTCCAAGAGAAATTTGGATTTTTTTTTGTGCAGAAAATGTTACATGGATGAACTGAAGGTTGAAACCAACAGCACTAGCGAGTAGGGGTCCAGTACCCCCCCTCACCCTGTGCTCAGCCAAAGGCACTGAGAGATTCAGTTCCTAACCCTCCTAGGATGTGCCCAGGAGGTACCCTCGAGCCTGGGAGGGTCCCACTATTTACATGTGTCTTCTCCCTGTGTCATTGTTAAGGTGTCCCCTTGCTCAGAACAGTACTGTGGAACCACCACCAGAAGTATGTGGATATGGACTGAATTGTGTCCCCCCCACAGTTTGTGTTTTGACATCCTCACTCCCAGGACCTCAGAACGCGACTGTGTTTGGAGACGGGGTCTTTAAAGGGGTGGTAAAGGTAAAATGCAGTCATTACGATGGGCCCCAATCCCATAGGATTGGTGTCCTTGTAAGAAGAGGAGACGAGGACACAGACACCCACAGAGGGACGACCACATGAGGACACAGGGAGGAGACGGCTGTCCACACACCAAGGAGAGAGGGCTCGGGAGACACCAGCCCTGCTGTCACCCTGATCTGGGACTCCCAGCTTCCAGAACTGGGAAATAGTAAATGTCTGTTACTTAACTCCTCAAGTCTGTGCTACGTTGTTACAGCAGCCAGAGAGAACTAATACCATGCTTATGGAATCTTCCCAGTCTGGCAAGTCTGTGAATTTCAAGCGTCCTTTGCCCCCCGCTTCATCTGGTGGCTGGCAGCAGCAGACTGGCTGTGGCCATAGAACTGAGACCATTAACTAGCCTGTTGCCGTCTTTCCACGGTAAACCTGTTTCTCTAGTTCCACGCTTCCTGTCTGCCTGGCCTGACCCAGACCTTTCCCTTTCCTTCTCTGTGTAGGGCACCTGCTCCAACATCCTCCGTCCTGACGTGCTGCCTTGCCCCCTGGATAACTTGAGGCCTCTGGTTCCAGTCTGTAAGGCCCACGTGTCTGTAGGATCCTGCGATTAGTCACAATATTTTGATGAAAGGGCAAAAAATGCCAGGTCTTTCTGTTTCAGTCATGTGCAGCACCTTACTAGTGATTTGAATCTTCTTATCTCTGTTGAGGTGTCTTTGCTCAGTCATACGTGTTTATGGATAAAAAGGGAGCTATGTGTCTTCATCCTGCAGAAGATGTATGTAATTCTCCTGCTTTGCAAATGAAGAGTGAAACAGTTCTCTTAGGTTAGGCTCAGAGAAATCAGCAGAAATATTAGATGACGCCTATGCGCATGGTGGGTTCTTCAGTAAAAGTCTATCTCTTCAGTGGATGCCAGGCAGCATTTGGGAGGGTATCTGGAACTGGCTCTGTAAGATGTTGGCTCCTGTCCACAGTTGCCTCCCGGGGAAGCAAACTTGGGTGACGGACCTGCTGGGAACTGAGGATGGGGGAGCAGGGCTGGCATGGGGGTGAGGTGTACTGAAACCCGTCTGCAGGGAGTGGTTCTGGCACGAGGAGCTGTGCATCCTCACACAGCCTGGCACACTCATGCATGGTTTGGGCAACATGGATATCTGAGGGAACGCAGGAAAGGGTTTCTGGAAAAGCAGGAAAACCGTGAAGTCAGCCTCCAGCTGGTGCGCCCGGCAGGGTAATCAGGTTTCTTGAGGAAAGGCTGGAAAGGATGAGGTATCGACATCCTAGCTATATAGATAGAGTTACGGTTCAGAGCTCAGTCCTGGAGGAGACTCTCAGGTTTCCATGTCAGACAGACCAGGGTCTCCCAAGCCCGGCACTCTGACATTTGGACCAGATGATTCTTTGTTGTGGGAGACTGTCCTGTACCGTAGGATACTGAGCAGTGTCCCTGGCCTCTACCCACTGGAGGCCAGTAGCACCCACCCGTAGTTGTGCAGACAAAAAAATGTCTCTAGACATTACCAAATGACCCGGGTGCAGGCTGGCGGGTGGGAGGCACACATCACCTGTATTAGAGAAACGCTGAGGGAGACGGAAGGAACCCGTGCCAGGAGGAATCTCAGCACCATGGACAGGCCCAAGAAAGGCGAACTGACTTTGTTCTGCGTCCAGTTCCCAAAATGTAATGGTGGAAGCTGGGTATCTGACACGCCGTGTGAGAAGGGTTTGAGGCCAAGCTTCAGGTAGAAAGAAGTGAATGAACGATTCATGATGTCTGATTGAAGCAAAAGACCATGGGATGATGGCACTCCTGCCATCATTTTGTTCCTGCCGGAACCCCAGGAGGACAGGCAAGGGTGTTGTGACTGTGGGCCTCAGATAATGGGTCTGATTTCCAACAGGACTCACCACCACCTTTTCTGTAAACAGGGGACACTGAGTCTGCTGATTTTCCCCCCTCCTACGCTTCCATGATTGACGTAGGGGCTACAATGGCCTGGACAGGCTTGGGGTGGGCATTGGAAGGTCTAGCTGGACAAAACAAATGCACATTTGTAGTTCTGAGAACTTATATAATATAGACTTCCCGATTCAATATAAGAATAGACAGCCTCTGTTCTCTTAAGACCCTGAGGATTTATGTGGGAGGCGGACACATGCTAATTTAGAACTTCAACAGAAATCCCCCTTCAGTGAGGTGGGCCTGGTCTCCCTTCCCTTTCACATTTAACTAAGTGGTACAGCCCCCATCACGAAGACTGATATCTGATGATGTGAAACAATTAAGCGAAAGCATCTATTTGCTTACCTAAGAAATCCGAAGTTTTTACAGCGAAAAGTGCTAAATCAATTTTCAAAGTTGACATCGTATATTTATCACTTTATACCTAATGGCCTTTCTATGATAGATTGACTTAAGTGATGTGTACCGGAGAATTAGCACAACTTATCTTTTTAAATAAAGGGAAGTGTGAAATGACAGGCTTGTCTCCCCTGGGGTTTAAAGATGCAGGTCTCTCTTAACACAGGGCATTTTAAAGTTAGGAGACCTCTGAAAGTGCAAGGTTCATCCAACGGCAGGATATCTCATTCACTGAGTTACAGATCAGAAAAGTCAGGACCAGAGGGAGGAAGTCATGTGTCCAAGACTTCCAGACAGGGAGTTTTCACTACATCCCCATGATGTTAACGCCTTCCACCTTCCACAGTGACTTTTCATGATCTGAATTTCATGCTGTCGTGCTCTGAGTCATGGAGCATCTCGGACTGTCTTTATAGTCGCTGAGCAGTCCATAAAAAATGTAGAGAGAAGCCTTGCTTTAGAACTGACTTCATGGTGGAAGTAGAATTTTTGAAAACGAAAGTTCCAGTGAATGGCATAAAGGTATAGAGCAGACAGAGAGCATGCTAACAGCAAAGTGCGTAGACCATGGAGTAAGTGAACCCTGAATACATCCCAAAAAAAAAAGAACAGGAAAGGCTCTCACAGGATGACTCTTGCCAAGAAAAGAAGAAGAAAAAAAAAAAAAAGAGTAAGAAAAGCAAGTATAACAGTCAACTGATTAATGGGGAAGATTGCCTTCCTCCTCCAACGAGGCTATGAAGAAATCATCCCAGTGGTTAACACCCTAGGGACACAAACTGGAGTCCCACGGCCATGAAAGGGGGCCCTCCATAACTGGGCAAAAATACTCCTGTTTTGTTCAATTGCCTTTGAAAGCAATGCTCAAACTCAAGTGCTACCCTGGTAGTAAAAACTGTAATGCAGTCGTATGAGTCACAGTAGAACAGACTATTCTCATGGTTTAATAATACACACACAGCTGGAGCAGGCTATGTTACGTCACGGAAGTAAGCTACAGTGTAATATTGCTTAGAAACATTTGAAAACCAATCAGCATAATCTACAGTATTGCCAATCTACACACACATGCACAAAATGACCATCTCAATAAATGTAGAAAAGGACTTTTTAAAAATCCAATATCCAGTGCTGATTAAAACCCTGGTGGAAACTACCTCGATCTGATAAAAGACATCTACTAAAAACCTAAAGCTAACGTCATTGTTAGGGTGCAAACTAAACACTTTTCCCTTAAGTTCAGGAACAAAATAGAGATGTCCACTCTCCGCATTTCTAGTCAACATTGTGCTAGAAATTCAAACCACTGCGATAAGAAAAGAAAAATAAATAAAAGGCACTGAGACTGGAAAGGAGGAATGAAGTGTCTTTAGGCATAGACAATATGATCAAAAACTCCAATGGAATATACTAAGTATCTACTGGAGCTATTATGATTAGTAGAGTGAATTATCCAAACAACTCATTACTGTCTCCGTATGCTAGCAACCATCAAAAATTTAAATTGAAAGTCAATGCCATTTACAGGAGCATCTAAAATATGACACATTCAAGGTTGAATTTGAGAAAAGATACGTACAACGTATACACTGAAAACCAAAAATATTCTTGAGAGGATGAAAGAAGAACTAAATAAATGGAGAGATACGCATTGTTCATAGGTTGGAAGACTTAGTATTAAGATGTCAGTCCTCCCTAAGTTGATCTGTAGATTCCACACAGTCCCAATCAAAATCCTAAAAGGCTTCTTTCGAAAAATTTTCCAGCTGATTCTAAACTCAAAACACCCAGAATAGCCAAAACCACTTTGAAACAAAAGAGCAAAGTTGGAGGACTAACACTATATGATATCAAGATGTATTATAAAACTACAAGTAATCAAGACAGTCTGATGCTGGCATTAAGATAGTAGATCAGTGGATTGGAATAGACCCAAATATATATAGATAACTGCTTCTGGCAAAGATACAAAGGCAATTCAGTAAAGAAATACTGGAACAATAGGATTTCCATATGTGAAAAATGAACTTCAGTCCATACCTATAAATCATACATGCAAACGTGCATGCTAATATTAACTCAAAGTGGATTGTCAACTTATATATAAAACCTAAAACCACAACACTTTGAGAAGAAAATACAGAGTGAAATCTTTGAGACTTAAAAGCGCCATCTAACCTCTGCATCAGTTCTGGGTCAGCTTCAATTGATTTTTTTTTTTAAATCATGCATTATTTTTTCTTGTTTCTTTGCATGACTGGAAATTTTTGATTGGATGGTAGACATTGTGTTTTAAACTTTTTAGGTACTAGAAATACTTTTTGCATTTCTGTAAGTATTCTTGAGGTACACTGTTTTCTCCGTTAGGTTCCTTGGAAACAATTTGCACTTTTTGAGGCTTACTTTTATGATTCGATAAGAAGGTTCAGAGCAATGCTCAGTCTAGGGTTCATTATGCCCCATGACTCAAGGCAACAAGACCTTTCTGAATACTCTACTCAATGCCCCATGAATTATAGTCTGGCTGGTGGAAGCAGGCTCTCTTCCCAGCGCTGGGTGAACACAGAGCAATATTCTCTCTAATTATTTCAGGTGATTCTCTCCTTGGCCTTGTGTAGTTTCTCAGACTTACACACTGATCAGAATTCTGCTGGATCCTCCAGGGGGCCCTCTGAAGGCCTCTGGGCTGCTCCCTCTTTGTTCAGCTCTCTTCTGTCTGGTTCTCTGTCCTGCTGACTAACCATATAGGTCACCCCAACGTTTCAGGTCCACCTCCTCCACTCAGAGAGTCTGTCACACCCTCAGGCCCCCTGCTACACACTGCGTCCTGGAAACTCTTCAAAGCCTTCTGCAATCACAGCACTCACCTTATTTGTTTTCTGTCTCTCAGGGTTCTTCATTGTCAGATGTCCAGGTTCATGAAAATCACCGTTTTTCCTGTGTTTTGTTTGTTTTTCTGGTTGTTGAAGTGGGAAAGTCAATCCAGTCCCTGTGACTCCTTCTTGGCCAGAAGTGGACGTCTTTTCCATTACTCTTGTCTAGTCCCCGAGGGACAACGGTATACTATGAATAGCCTCACTGAAAAGAGAAAGAAAGAAAATAACAAGACGTTTCAGTCTTCTCAGAAATATTAAGGAAAACTCTAAGAAAATAGTCATGTCTTGCGTCACCTCTGCTCTCAGGATTTTTCTGGTTATGGGTAAAACTTTTGCAGACTTTGGACCATGCCCTTCCAAACATGATTCACTGTGGATTGATAACATATTAGGAGGTACTTCTCCTTTATCACAGTGGAAGGAAGGTAGAAGACTGTGCTGAAGTGAGGGACATGGTGTCCACCGTCCAGTTGGTTAATGGTGTGGATGAGGTGTTCTGCACAATGAGGATAAACCAAAGGGATGCTGACAATGACAGGACAGCACCTGAGTCTGCAGGTGAATGAGAAAACCACTTGGGCAAAGAATGCTTCACACTTTAATTCTGTAATTAACGCTGCGTAAAATCAGCCATATTATGTTGTCCTGAAAATTAGGCTGTAGCCCATTCTTCACTTGCTTCTGTGAATTTGCAGCAAGTATCAAAAAAAAAAAAAAAAAGAGGCATTACAGGCATTTTGTGCATACTGGGTTCCAGCAAAGGTCTCCAAAATTATACCCAGCCCTTCCTGGTTCCACTGTCAAAGCCAATCTGCACATCTGCATCTATACCTATGGTTTTGACAACATGAGTGTAAAATTGCTATCCACAACCATAAATCCTGGAGACGTGATTCAACAGGTATCTGAGAGCCCCACCCATAAAAGTTCGTGTGTGTTTCATTTTAAGCAAATTTGCGACCTCAAACTCTTCAGCTTAGACATTCCAAACATAAAGAGTCAACCAGTGGTTCATGGCAATCATACGGAACACATCTCTCCCGGCACTGTTACATAATTGGGATGGCAGTTTGATAGGAAATAAGAGGGTAGAGAGGGCTTAGAGACATTTGTAGGGTGACACTCTGTTTTTAGTCTCCCAGGGTCTCTATTCTTACAAACCCTTCCATCCAGTTATTTCTAGATTGTTACGAAATTAGATCCCAGTCCAGGTGGCCCATTGGGTTAACTTTTCTTCCTTATGAGTTTGCAGCAATAATAGCAAAACTAACCTGCCCGTACAGCTGCCACTGAAATAAAAGGCAGTGCCTTACCTTTATCAGGAAAGGACACTTATTTGAGCAGAATACCATTTGCAGCTGGAAAAGACGATATACTGGCCGCAGTAGAAGCGACAGGCTCTTGGAGCCTCACCAGGCTCCCCTGTGTTCTTGCGTCTGCTCTAGAGATGTTGACGGTCAGGAGAGCAGCCCGGAAGCCCCTGCCTTGGCCACCTCACCAGAAGCGTCATCTGGGACGTCTGTGTGGTTTCTCAAAAGCTGACAGGCCGCTGCTCGGAACGGCTCCAGGCCACTGTTCCCTGGCCAGTCCAGGCTCCTGATGGGACGACTCCACGTCCAGCTGCTGATACACAGGGAGGGGTGTGTGAGCGCCTGCTCTGGGCTGGATTCTACGTGCTGGGCTTGCCCGCTCACTTGCCTCTTTGGCTGCCACCTGGAGACGGCCATCACTGTCTGTGCCAGTGGCATCTGGCCTTCAGACAGCAGAGTGCCCCAAGGAACACAGACGCCCCTACGAGCAGTACCCCCCTGCTGGAGCATCACCTTAGTATCACTTTGGGGCAGGGAGTGTGTTCTGCTTGGTATGGACATTGATAGGGAGTTGGGCACATCGTCTTTCGCCTTTGTAGGGGTCCTACTGTGTGTGTGTGGGGGGGGTGGGCAGGCATGCTGTCACATTTGAACGGGCCCTGTGCATGACCACCGCGGTGCTGAACTTTACCTTTTCCCTTCGGTGATAACGGGGCATGTGGTCAGTCCAGCCATCTAAAACGGGAGATGAGGGGTGCCGGTGGGGCTCTGAGTCCCCCAGCCCGAGAACAGCAGCTCTGCACAGAAAGCCCCCAGGGGGGCACTTGTTGGATGCGAACTCAGTGTGCGTCAGCTGACTGACTGGCAGACGTACTGAAGAGGCTGAGGCTGTCTTGGGTTAATGTAATGTCAAGCTGGGAGGCCTTCTGTCCTATCTGAGCTCAGCATTCAAGTCAAAACCGACCCCAGTATTCAGAGGAGTCTGAAAAGTAAGGTGGTTTGTTCTCCCAAGTCCATCAAACAGGCACACAGTGGACCCCTGACACCTGTATTCCTCCTGTTTGTCTTCTCAGGGTCTCTCTGGCATGCCGTGTGTGCAGAGCCTCCTTCCATCTTCCCCAGACTCTCTCTCTCTGGTTTTCTTCTTACAGCGCCCCCTTCTGGTAGTATTCATTATTATTATTACTACTACTATTATTATTATTATTTATTTTCTTCTCCTCCCCTCCCCTCCCCCTCCCTACTCTCTTCCCCCTCCTCCTCCCCCTCCTCCCTCTCGCCCTCCTCCTCCTCCTCCAACGGTAATGCCTGTATCTTTAAACATTTAAAGCTGCCCGTCTTCCTAGAATTATTCCTATTACACCCGAATTTATTATTTTGATAAACATAATGGCACCCTGAAAAAGTGACCATGAGGACCCACCATCCTTCTTGGAATATGATGGACGGAGAAAGGATGTGGGCTCTCATAAGCTGACATTAATCACCATTTAGTATTTTTAAAAGAAGGACCAGGATATGAAAATGAATGTATGAACGTATATGCATGACTGGGACGTTGTGCTGTACACCAGAAACTGACACATTGTAACTGACTGTACTTCAATTAAAATAAATAAAAAAAATAAAATAAAACCAGACACCATCTCAAGGTAGAAGAGGACCACAGGCCTGTTAATGTTCCATGGTTCATCAAACCACAGCACCCACACACAAATGAATGCACATCACCTGGTCACAGGGTAAAAGCTGAACCTTCGCTTTCGTGAGTCATTCTGCAGCACTCGGTTTCTCTGCAAAGCACTACAACATCCAAAAAGCGTCCCTTCACTTTCTCAAAATTATCTTTGATGTGTAATTACCTGAAAGATGTTTAGCCTAATACATCAAAAGTGTACTCATCATGGGAGACATTTGAGGTCACCGGCAAAAGTAGAATTACATACGATTTTTCTTATGTATAGTTATATACATTTAAACAGATGGCCAAAAGTTAGCATGAATACTCCACATGGATTCCTGTTACTTTTCTGTGGCAGCGGGGGAGGGGGGAGCAGGGTGGGTTTGCACCCCGAGAGTTAACTGGGCCATGGTGTGTGTGCAGGTGGGCATGTATAAAATAGATCATATACAACATCCAATTTTAGGAAGAACTCTAAGAAATCTTAGCCGCCAAGGCCAAATAAAGACTTGCTTTTTGTGCTGCTGCACAGCGGGTGAATTGAAATCTATTCTCACTGCCTGCCGTTCTCGCAGCAAAGGCTGTTTTAACGGAGGGCAAACTCCACGTAGGATTGCAGCTCGGACGTGGAACTGAGGGCCTGCAGTCTGCTCAGCCGTGTTGTTCCCCTCCGCGGGGGATACGCCGGCCTGAGAAGGGAGCTCTGGCAATACATCTCCGGGGTCCTCTGCTCTGGTTTGTGAGAGACACTCCTTTTGTGCTCTTAACAGCCTTCAAAGCAAGACCCTTTGGTGACTAATTGTTCCCTGGCCCTTCCTGAAATGGAGTGAACAGAGCTCTTCAAACAGACCTAAAGTCCGTGGTGCGTTCTGTTAGTTTAAACTGCAGGGGGAATGCTCTCCTGGGTCCTCAGAAAATAATAACGCTTCCAAAATAACAGAATGAAAACGTCTGGTAGTGTCGTCTTGGACTGAGTGAAGTAGGGGCTAATATGCAGGGTCTGGGGCAGGGGACCAAAGCCATGTGGCTTGTATTCAAGAGGACACGTGGAGTCAGTGCAGAAGCTAGGTTATCAATTCGGGGGGTCTCGGCAGAACTCAAAGCCAGAGGCGACTGGCGGTGGTTGGTGGATGGGACCACTTCAGCACTGCTGTAGGCTGTGGGACGTCCTGGATTCCATCGGATATATTTTGAACGTAGATATGAGATCTTGGACTCCCATGTGGTTGGAGTTCCAAGGGCCAGGGTTTGGCCAAGCAAATAGCCAGTCCTCAGATGCATGGTAATTACTTCCAACGTTTCTGCAGGGCCCCTCCCTCGGCCCACACACCCAGCAGAAAGGATACTCAGCCCACGGCCACGTGCTGACATCACCGCCACCATCACCTGATAAGTTGCTTACCTCCAGTGCCCCTGGGATACAGGAAGGACCCTCCGTCACCCCCTCATCCCCAGTTGTGGGAACCTTGCGCCAGGAGCATTTCAGTTAACAGCCGAGTGTGGGAGGAGCACATGGACGAGGCTGTGAGAACCATTCTCTGTAATCGTGTACGGAGTGTGGATTCAGGAAAGGTCTCACGTTGGAATCCAATCCGTGTTGATCTGATGATTGAAGTGGGGGGACGAGAGCAGAGGAGGACTTGTAACTTGTGTGGCTCAATCTATTTTTTCCCCAGCTTTATTGAGACATAATTAGTATATAATACAGCGTGAGTTTCAGGTGTACAGTGTTATGATTTGATACAGTTACATGTTGTGACATGATCACCACCATCGGGTTAGCCGACACCTCCATGGTGTCACATACTTACGATTTCTTTTTTGTGGTAAGAGCATTTGAGATCTGCTCTCTCTGCAGCTTTCAAGTGTATAACGCAGCATTGCTGACTGCGGTCACCAGGCTGTAGCTTACACCCCGGAACTCACTCACCTTACAACTGGAAGCTTGTACGCTTTGACCAACCCCTCCCCATTTCCTCCACCCTCCTCCCTGCCGTGATTACCACCATTCTACTCCCTGTTTTTGCAAGTTTGGATTTTTTTTTTTGATTGCACATACACGTGAGTTCCTGGAGTATTTGTCTTTCTTTGTCTGACTTATTTCACTTCCTTCCTTCCTTTTTATGGCTGAGTAATATTTCTCTGTGTGTGTGTCGGGGGGGGGAGGGGTCTCCAAGGTGGAAATTAATCTATAGGTGAACGCTTAGGTTTTTTTCTTGGCTTTGTGATTAGTGTCGCACGGAACTTGGAGTGTGGACATCTCTTTGAGACCCTGTTCAGATAAATACCCAGCAGTGGAATTGCTGACCATCTGGCAGTTCGAGTTTTAATATTTTGAGGAGCCTCCGTACTATTTCCCACACTGGCTGCACCAGGTGACGTGCCCACCAACAGTGCACAAGGGTTTCCTACTCTCTACCTCCTCGTCAACACTTGTTACTTCTTGGGTTTTCAGTGATGGCCGTCCTGGGAGGTGTGAGGCCATGCCTCATGGTGCTTTTGATTTGTGTTTCCTTTCTGGTGAGCATGGTTGAACCTCTTTTCATGGACTGGTTGGCCACTTGTCTGTGTTCTCTGAGATTGAGTCCCTTTTCCGGTCCCAACCCACAGAAGGTATCTGGCTTAAGGCTTATGGGCAGGAGTGCTCACTGATGGCGGGCTTGGGAGCTGCACGAACGTCTTCAAGGGAGGGACTTTTTTGGGGTTTTTTTCCCATATGTATTTTTTTAAAACATTTTTTATTGATTTATAATCATTTTACAATGTTGTGTCAAATTCCAGTGTAGAGCACAATTTTTCAGTTATACATGAACATGTATATATTCATTTACCATAAGATCTTGCATATATTTCCCTGTGCTATACAATATAATCTTGTTTCCTTTGAGATTTGTTACTGCAGAGCATAATGCTGATTCCAATCAAGGAGTTGGAAAGTCTTGTTTAATTTCTGACTGCTTAGTACTAGGAAGGAAAGGAGTGAATTCAACATATACTCAGTCACTGCAGGGGATAGGCAAGGGAGCAGTGGGTAAAAATTATACGAAGGCAGATTTTGACTTAATATTACAAAAAAAACCCAGGTTTTAAAAATTGATGCTAATTTTCAGTGGGATGTCACAATCTGTTAAATCTTGCTTCCCATCCCTGAATGTATTCTGTCCTCTGGACACTCCAGGGTGGGGTAAATGACTCGAAGTTGCCTTAAATGTCTCTCCTTTGTGCTCTGTCCTGTTTCTAGAATGTTCTAGATAAGACACCTGTATTTTAGCTGTCTTCCACACTGGGTCGTCAGCCTTTTAAGGACAGAGATTAATTATGTTTTACTCATCCTTGTATTTCAACCACCTAACACGACTTCTGGGTACATCAGAGCTAATGAAAAAATAATCCTTAAATTGAACTAGGAGCTGCCAGTCTGGGGGGTTGGGCAGTAATTACTAGTTGAGAGACAGTGTTTGATTAGCTTAAAGCTCCTTCTAAATTTTAAGGTTCTCTGAGTCTGCTCCCCACC